>NW_019426072.1:631881-683601 GCF_000390285.2 Anoplophora glabripennis
CCCTCCCGCGCTAGCCTAAGGGCCACCTTAGCAAAGCGCATCCCAGGCTGCATAGCCGCACTACCCTACCCAACCATACCACACATAAACATGACACTACCCCCGGGGTTTACACAGACGAGCCGGCGAAGCAAGAAGAGCGCCAGAAGAAAGGGCCCTAGCCGGCGGGGCCCAGCCAGGACAAAAGGAGGTCCCACAAAGCGCCTACACCGGCCGCATTTGCGGTCGGGGTAGACGACGGATGGGGCCCACCTACGAAGGCTGTCCAGGCCTACACGAGATGAGGCAGGATAAAGAGGGATAATCCCCCTCGATCCCAAATCATTGAGGCCAATTTCTAGCCATAGAATAATGGCGCGCGAACTATATATTTAAAGAGATGGAGATAGTGCGCACGCTGTCAATTGCCCAATTTTCACAATGGTATCTCTCTAGCAACATGCAATCGCGTGCTGCTAGAGAGAGATAGCAAATTTCTCTCTCTAAACCTCCGCCACACTCTCGGCCATTGGAACGCTGCCTCCAGTAGTATATGCTCTAAAGCCTTACTCGGATAAATTTCAGTCTTTTACCTCTATTTTTTCCAATATTTGTGCACGGAGCTGACACATTTAAGATGGAATAGAAAGGCTGTTTGTTTTATTCACTCACTTTGAGAAGAAATTCTCAGAAATTTAAATTAGGTTTAATGTAAACCTGCGATTGGTCGTAAACAAATTCCATATTCGGATTTCGTTTCAATTTTCGTGCCATGCGGATAGACCTTAATGTGTGATGTCATGCCGTGCGTGGCGTTGATCTAACCTTAACGATAGCCTGGCCGGTTTGTTGTTAAATATAAATATTCTGTCAACGGATTTAGTGATCATGATAATTATTTTTCGGAAGCTTACAATTATTTACAACTACCTACGTTGTCACTTGTGATATGTAATTATATGGTTTGTGGTAGTGATATCTTGTATTTTCAACGTCCGAAATGGCTCCAACGTATTATAAATACTGTATAACTCCTATGTGTTCTAATACCACCTTCACAACACCAGAAAAATTATTTATAAGGGTCCCGGAAGAACCCTCAAGGCGAAAACAGTGGTTGGAAGCATGCAAAAGAGATCCAGCCAGTTTACAGTCGAAAAGTAGAGCACACGTGTGTGAGGACCATTTTAACGTGAGTGTTAAGTATATGTGGTTTTCCAAATTCACTATTTTGGTAATTTTTTAGAATAGCGGTGTGTAATTTAAATGTGTTGAATTTTAGCTAAAAGAGGACATGAAAAATTTTTTGAAGTTCAAACTAGTGGGGGGAAAATTAATTTTGAAAGCGAATGTTGTGCCTCACATATTCGATTTTCAACCAAAGAGGAAACGAACGTCATCACAATTAGCAGCGCCTGCCACAATAACGCAGATCAATCGAAGTGGTATGGATGATGCGATTGCTTCTACATCATTTACTGAGTGTACAGCATCTAATGAAACTATTTTCGCACCATTTACTGGACATGTTATCTTCCAAGAAGTATCTTTACTCCCGATAGTTGCCGCTGAAGAAGTTAAAAAAACTTATAGGGACATTGGAGTATCTGTCAAGCCACATTTTAGAAGTAAATACGTTCAGACTCGAATAAATATGAAAAACGTTAATTTATCACCGTTTAAGTTAGAGACTAGGGCTGTGGCAACGAGTCCTCTGAAATTTGGATCTTTGTCATCTAATTCACAAACTTGTTCTGATTTATCAACTTTAAACAATGACTGAATAATTTAAGAACTAGTAGTTTAAAAGTTTTCTGTACATACATACGACTTTTTTACGTTGTGTCCAGTTACTGGACAAGTATTGTAAAATTGACTATAAATACAAATTGGTAATGGTCAAATAGGGACCCCCGAGTCGATACAAATTTTACAGTGCAGTTTTTTTCAGTCTCACTGATCTTACAATGAGATTTTGTTATTTGACCAAGGGTGAGCCACAAGAAGGGGACACTAAATGAACGTTTCTTTTTTTTGCAATTTTCTGTATTTTTAAGGTAAATAAATGTATGCAAATTAAGACTATTATCATTATTTTTATGTACCTTACCCCTTTTTAAAATATGATTTATAACAAAAATACATCACATTAACATAAAGCGTAACTAAAGAACCTGCGGGGCTTGAATTATGTCAAACTAAATGACCTTGACTTAATTTCCAGGTGACCTTATAGGGCTAAGCTATCCTCGAATTCAGGTTTAGCGACTTCAAAAGCATACATACAGGATAACATTCGTGAAAGGACTACTTTGACCTTGAAATGATCTTGACTTGACCCAAATGTGGCCTTGTCGGGCTAAACTAATTCCCCCCCCAAAAAAAACATACGCACAGGTTGAAATTCAATAAAAGTCTTTCCTTTGGTTTCATCTTGAAATGACCTTGAATTGACTTTAAGGTGACCTTTAGAGTTACGCTGAAACGTACCTGACCTCCAGCTAACCTTAGATAGCTAAGCTATCCAAGAATTCAGGTTCAGCGATCCCAAAAGCATTGTACCTACTGGTCATAATTCATTACATGCCCCTTTTTGAATCCATCAACTTGAAACTTCGTGAAGCTTACTCAGTCCTACAGCCAAAATCAGACACTTCCCCCCTCTATATATCTCTGAAACTATCCATAGGATCACTTTGGGCCCATGATAACTTTTCATCAGAATGTCGAGCTATAACATATCACAATTCCAGCGAAATCTAGCAGGACCCAATTTCCATTCATTTTGTGCGGGGTTTTTTAAAGATTCTACTTTGCTGGGAGAATAGTGCACAAATTACACCTATTATTGTTTATTAAGTAGGTACATACAAGCTTTAAAGGATGAATTTTTGACTAATTTTTAAGATAAAAAGTTCATAAGAATATGGGTTTGCAACGGCTTGGTTCTTGAGATACAGGGTGCCCAAAAAAAATTTTAGTATGTTGATTATACTTTTGCAAATTTTTATTTTTTCTAATTTTCACTAATTTGGTGAAAGTAATTTGTAAAGTGTTAGTGTGTAGTGTGCACATCACTCTTTTTCCCTTGTTTTTCAAAAACTCAATGATTTAACTTACAAAATTTTTTTTTGGACACCCTGTATCTCCAGAACCAAGCCGTTGCGGACCTATTATGAACTTTTTATCTTAAAATGAGTCAAAGATTCACCCTTTAAAGTTTGTACAAGTACTTAATAAACACCCTGTATACCTATCATATAATGCATTATTTATTAATTTTGGACAGTATTTGCAAATATATTTTTTAAATATTTATGTTTTTGTAGATCAAAAATTACTGCCAAATAATTATATTTTAAATATTTGCTAGTAAATCAAACGATGGATCGTACATACTACATTTTTATGAATTTGTTTTTAATTTATTAATTTTTTTTAACAAACATGACCCTTTGCTTGTACGTAAGATGTAAGTTATCATTTTTTGATGAAGAATACACACATTTGCTGGGCGATACGGAAGAAGGCCATCTTACTTGTACTTCAACAGAGTGTAGAAAGAAATGATGGCACTCATACATTATTTGACGCCTGCATTTCCTGTTTATAGCTCAGTTTTGTTATTTTATATAATTTTTTCAATTATCACCTTGATAATTGAGGAATACTAAGTTTTTGTACAAGTTATCAAATGTGGAGAATGAAAAAAATTTATGTGTCTATTTCACCAGTAAATTGGAATTAGAGGCGTAAGTAATAAATTGGTAACATTTTGTGGACTTACACTTTTGTCGCTGTTATTAGGGCTTATATCTTGTTAAGTTAGCTGCATCGTAAATAACAATATTGATTTTTTTCGATAGGAGAATGAATGTTTGTTCTGCTATATAAATATGTGGTACGGTGTAAATACGAGGTTTGATCAAAAAGTAACGGGAATTTTCAAATTGTGTGTGTTGTATCTTGTCTATTGAATTAATTCTTTCTTTGTGTATTGGTAGCACTGTTAGTGATGTACCTGTCAATTTTTAAGCAGTTGCCACGCTTAGTTTGCAGGGTTCATAGTTCAAAAGTAATGAAGAATTCCCTGACTTTTCCAGGTTTTCCCTGACTTATAAAAATAAAATCCAGGTCACTTGTAGTTCATTTTTACATACTAATTGGTGTTTATGCATTAAATTTTTTCTCGACTGGACTCCATAATCTTTTTTATACCCTAAGAACCTCTTATAAAGGTTTCAAAACCACAAATAGTTTTCTCTTTCAAGAACACAGGGCCGGCTTTCACAAAATTTCCAGTTACAAACATTAAATTCCCTGACTTTCATGAATATTTTTAAAATTCCCTGACTATTCCCTGTTTTTTATGAAGAATAACGAATTCCCTGACTTTTCCCGGTATTCCCGGTTTTCCCGGCCGCTACGAACCCTGGTTTGTGTTTAGCGAGAGAATGAGTAAGATTTACCTCAGTTTTTGGCAATTTTTTGTGTGGCAAAATGTCGGATCAGAGGGAAGTGCCTTTAAAATGTTAAGGAAGGCCTTTAGCGATGATACTATGTCACACCAAAGATGAGGCGGGATCTGATCAAATGTGAACCGTTTTCTTTGACTTCAATGGGATAGTTAATCAGGAATTTTTACTGCCCAGTCATACAGTTACAGTCTCCAATATCAATTGAACCACCAAGAGGTTGACAGTATGGACCAGGTTTGGTCGCTGACGCAGCAACTCGGCATTGGAATATTTGAAAAACTTGTTCCCATATTTATTTAGCCATACCCATATAAAAGTCTGGTCGAACTAAATGTGGAGGTGGCCCAGCTGAAGAATGCGAGCGCCGGCAAACGAAATACAAACACAGCTGCATTGGGCCACTGGGCAATAAATCTCAGCTGTTGACAAGTGGTTGACAGATTGCCCAGCAGTGCAGTGCAGCAATGCGGAATTTGGTGTGATTCAGGTAATTTTAATGGAGACCTTTTGAAACGGAACAAAACGAAATTTACCATCAATATAATCATAATAAAATTGTTTGAGGACATAAATAATTAAAATATGTTGTTAGCCAAATGAACATATAATAGAAATGTTCTACACATTATATACAAATTATTATAATTTATTTCCTTTAGTAGAAAACTCTTTTAGGGATGCCAGGCGTTTTTTTACATATTCAACTGACTTCGGACAGACTATAACAAGAAGTAATACCTACAAGATTTGTGCAATTTGCATGAGACAATCAGGAGAAAATAACAAGAACACAAGAGACAATTTGTAGATTTTGCACCATAACAATCACTTTGCTTATGCAACAGTTCTTGGCGAAACACATCACCGTTGTGATGCTGCAACCACCACATTCTCCAGACATGGCCCCTATGACTTTTTTCTATTTCCCAAACTGAAAAGGATACTCAAAAGACGTTTTTTTAACAATAAACGAGATAAAAGCAAAATCACAAACCGTGCTCAAGACGATACCTAAAGTGTTTCTCAAACTGGGAACTACGTTGGCATAAGTGTATAATATCAAAGAGGGTCCACCTTGAAGGGGATGGGATAAAAATTGAAGATCAAATAAATATTTTCTGAGAAAATTCACAATTCCTGTTACTTTTTGATCAAACCTCGTATTTCTGAAAATATCAGATCACCAAATCCCAGTTCCACTGATTTCTTTTTATAAAATTTCTTAAATTGAAAATGTTAGTAATACAACTATGTATTACTAACACTACAGTCTGTTTTAACAATTCTGCAATGCATAGTCGAACCCTAAATTGACGTACAAATTTTACAAAAATTTTAAAGAGGGAAAAACAAATAGCAGTTCTTATGTTCCAGTTTCATAAATGATTACAAGCCACGTGACCGATGAGCTTAGGTAACCCAACATTGCACGATTGGTACCGGTAACAAAAATTCCCTAAATCTTGCCGTCAGCAATATTCAAGATTCGTTTACAATGAACAGTGACAAACCGTTACGCCTATGCTCGACAAAATGCGATCGCTGATTGATTGATCAGAAAAATTGGACCAATGACAGCCGAGGAAACAGAATATTGTGTTTTAATGTAAATATATTATATATTTTATAAATCATGTTTTAAAATGTATATACATTATAAGTACAATTTACTATTATGTACATTGCATATGTCATATATTTACTACAGAAGACGAAAATATTTGTTTTAAAATTTGTGGTAATTGACTAGTATCACTGCAAATAAAAGCTCGTCCAGCTGGTAACTGTTGCAGTAACCTAAAAAGAAATACATTTAAAAATCGTTATTCAATTTTATATTTCCAATAAAATGTTTCTATCCAAGCTTGCCTCAAAATGTTACAGCTCATTCTACAGGGTAGGGAAGTACCGATGGTCTATCTGAAGTTACGTGAGAGCGATAAAGTAAGCCATAGAAATCCATGCGATAGAAGGATGGCTATAATGAAGGCGTCTCATAATCACCGCCCGTTTCGCCCTTCCACAAATAAGATCCACTTCTTATTTGTGGAAGGGCAAAATGGGCGGTGACTTTTAGACGCCTTCACTATCCTTGTCTATCACATGGATTTCTATGGCTTACTTTATCGCTCTCACGTAACTTCAGATAGACCATCGGTACTTTCCTACCCTGTATAATAAACTGACATATTTTTTTACTAAAAAAAATTGAAACAATGTGTCCAAGATTTTGATGGGATAGCATTAGGATCTAGGAAACGGTAAGAGATACAGGGTGGCTCAAATTAGAAAATAGTTGTTTTTTTTGTACCTAATAATATGCCGTTTAGAAAGTTTTAAAATTCTGGGTAGTTCCGGAGATATTTGGAAAAACCCTAAATTTTGCAAAATCGTTTTATTTTTTTTTCTGGCTTTATTTGAAAACAAATATTAAAATAAACTGCAGATTTACATTGCCACTTTTTACACTCTATCCAATGGCGTCAACATTTTTTCAATCTGACATTTCGTCTTTGAGGGACCATCGTCAGGTTAATTTTTTTTAAATACGTCGCTGCTACAATAGTAATATCATCTAATTCAGAATTAAAATGACTTTAGATATTGTCATAAAAATAGCAGCGACGTATTTAAAAAAATTAACCTGATGATGGCCCCTCAAAGATGAAACGTCGGATTGCAAAAATGTTGACGCCATTGGATAGAGCGAAGAAAGTGGTGGCATTGTAAATATGCAATTTATTTTAAATTTCGTTTTCAAATAAAAAAACGGCAGATTGTTAGTTATAAAAACTTTTTTCTAATTTAAACCACCGCGTACCTCTTACCGTTTCCTAGATCTTGATGCTATCCCATCCTTATCTTGGACACACTGTATTTTTTAATGTTCTCTATAGACAATTTTTTATATCCTGAGAATTTCTGTATATGATTAGTTCTTGAATAACTATTACTTTTAATATTGGTGATTTTCACTTTTGAACAAATAATTTAAATAAATAAATTTAATAATTTAAATATTTGAGCTATTTTTATTAGTACTGTTATCCTGATTCTGTTCCAACGTATTCCCTATACGATATATTCCATTACAAATAAATATAAAAATATTAAACTGGATAGTTTACCTTTCGGCCTGGTCTCCCAAACTGCCGATAAATATAACGTAAGAGCTAACGTTCCTCTTACAGGTGAGTGCTTCGGTAAGCTCGGAAGGAGGTATTCCATATCGCTGCAGGTTAGCATCCGACAATACCACTAATATAGCTTCGTCGCAGTCTTCTTCGGCTAAAGTCGTTACGGCCCATTTCGTTGATTCAAGAGTATTGTCTCCGGACCAACAGTACTGGGAGTGAGCGTGCATAGTCTGGAATATAAACAATATCAATGATGCTAAGATTTACGTTGAAAATGCCAATCGTGCAATGTTGGTTGCCTAAGTCCAGCGATCACATGGCTTGTAATCATTTATGAAAACTTTATAGTATAGTATGCCAACACTCACCCTTATTAAATCCAACCGTTCCTTATTGTTTTTGGGAGGATCCTCTCTTGAGACAAAGACAATATTTGGCGCTTCCCCGGAATGGCCAAGGATGTCGTATTTTATTTTGTCCTCGAATCCTTGGAATGCTTCCGTCACTAATACTACCGCCTCTAGTTCTTTGTCCAACCGACCGTCGTACGAATTAAATCTGTACATACTCCCCGAGACGTCCACTACAACTCTAAATAACTTCGGTTTCAACTGAGGGGTTCCTAGCTCTGGCTCCTGCTCGGATCGACGTCGGAAAATAGTTTTTTCTCCGAGTAATCCTAGAATTGTTAATATCGCGCAAATATCAAAATTTATTCATAATATACAAAAATTGGTTTTAAAAAAAATTGCAATTACCGTCTATTAATTTAACATCGTCTAACTCCCCCGAGGTCTGGTGACGGTACCACTGCCTCTCTTTATTCTTAGCCTGTAAATTACCCAGAATGACCCTTAAAGATTGGACCTGTTTGGCTACTGCATTAGAAAACTGCGAGTAAATGGAATGGTCATACCCGCTCATACCTATTTCCCGTAATTTCTCTTGAAATGCTTTCCTGCCCATTTCCCTGGCTGCGTTCTGTACGTGTTCGGGAACGGCGATTTTCTCTTCATCTGAAAGCTGGGGAATTTCATTCGAATTTATTATTGGCCGAAATTGTCCGCGAGATGTACAGATCAAGAAGAGAATTCATAGTAGGAGCGACGAAGACAGTAGACCTTAATAGTTATATACTTACTTGATGTACTTTGTGACCCTTATCTAGTCTATAGGGACCTCCTTTTCCTCCTAGACCCGCAGTGTCCCTCCCGCCGGTGCCGCCAGCCCAAGTATTTCCTCCAACATGAGGTTCGTTTTCAGGGTCTTCTTTTCCGTGTTTTGGTCCTTTCGTGTCCAACCTATTACGGAAATAATGTCACTTTGAAATGCTTACCTTACCGATCGTATCTTACCCACTGTATCGCTTTACTGTCACCTGGACATTTTCCTTTGCTCTTTTCGCTGCTGCATATTCGGCCGTTATGATATTCCGATTGGAAAATCCGTGCTTCACTAGAACTTCGCCTAGAGTGTCTATCAACTCGGGGCTGTACTTGTCGAAATCAAACACGTTGAATACGATGTCTTCTATATCAGAATTTGGAAATTGCTAGAAACAAGTTGTACTAATAGGTGTCTTCTCTACTAATTTTTTGGGCTTTGTTTTTTAGATTCAGCACCATTATTTTAACGGAATTTGACTATAAAGTAGTTTTACAAATTTTCTTAAATTCTTATCAAATCAAATCATTTATTTATCAATATTTCAAGGTAGAACACACTAATAATAAGCATTTTAAGCAATCAAAGTTGTTGAAACCAGGAAGATGCTTAAAACTAATAATTACTAAAACTTATTGAGAACCACTGGAATCATCCCCGCCTTACATACTATACAGAGTGTGGCGTATATAATCTATAAAAATTAAACTGCAGCATCCTGATGATATTTGTAATAGAAACTCTTATATGAAAAAGTTCTATCTTCGCGTTTTTTTTTGTAAATTAAAGTTAATTTATTCAACAAAAATGAAGGCCGATCCTATTATTTATCAAAAACTTGGAAATGTTTTTATGCGACCCGAGATGCAACCTGATAATTTAAGTCGGTATAACCTAATACTTGTAATACTAAAAGAAGGTTAGGTTACATTGCCAAAAAATTTGTGCAGTCAACTGATTTTGTATTTGTGAATTCATTGTTCACTTACTTATTAAATATTAAGCATCGTTCATCGACCCATCAGTGTTAAAAAGTGAAAGATTCCAGACAAAAGTTTTTATTTTGTAATTCCACGATAGTAACAGTGTAATTTTTATAAAGAAGTAAAAAATAAGAATATCGTGCTGATTATATTAAAAACGAGATTCTTATTTCTTACTTTGCTTAATTTTTTAGTTTGTGCACAAACTAGTTATACAATGAACCGAGAAAACAATGCATTTACTATTTCCGAACGTATCAGTATGGTGTTAGTGTATGGTGCAGCAGGAGAAAATGCTCTTGCGGCGACTAGGTTGTACTGGGAACGATAGCCACAACGTCACCCCCCATGCAAATACAATCTTACAGTATGTTCAGTGGCTTCAAGATACGGGAAGTGTTATTCCTCGAGGAGGATGTGGTCAGCAAGTGAACCTTAATGTTGAAGATGCAGTGTTGGAAAATCTTGACGAAGACCCCACAATTAGTACTCGACGACTCGCACGGCAAGCAGGAACCTCATATAGAACCGTACATCGCATCTTAAGGCGCGAGCTGTTGCACCCCTATCATCTGCAACCAGTTCAACAGATTTTACCCCCGGATTGTGATCAACTAATGCGTTTTTGCAGATGGTTTTTACGGCAATGTGCCAATCAAGTAGACTTTCCTGCTTATGTAACAGATGAGGCGACATTTACCCCTGATGAAGTGAATTTCCACAATATGCACATGGGCCGATGAAAATGCTCACGCGATTAGGGAAACTCATTTTCAACCTTGGTTCCCGGTAAATGTTTGGGCTGGCATAATAGGCGATGTACTTGTGGGTCCCTATTTCTTTGATGGACGACTAAATGGACCAACATATGCGGATTTTTTGGAGAACAGGTTGCCTGAATTATTAGACGATGTGGCATTACAAGTTCGGGCACGCATGTTTTATCTTCAAGATCCTCCACACAGTACTCGAGAAGTAACGACACTTTTAAATAAAATGTTTCCTCAGCGATGGATTGGACACTTTGGTTCTGTGCTGTGGCCACCTCGAGCACCCGATCTAACTCCAATGGATTTTTATCTCTGGAGTCACTTGATGTCATTGGTTTACAATACTTCAATTGATACGGTGGAAGGATTGTGAAACCGTATACTTGAAGCTGCTGACACAATTAGGGGAATACCTGGAATTTGGAAAAATATTCACCAAAATTGGGAGCGTTGGTGCCATACCTGTATCCGCGCTAATGGGGATCAATTTCAACATTTTCTCTATAAATGGTAAGTTTTATTTTATTTTGTTCCATATTTTAATGGAGTTTGTTTAGTGCACGCAGTTGGCAACTACAGATGCTTACGGATGTAGTTTTGTTTGCGAACTCTTGCAGTAACAACAATGCATTTAAGATAGTAATTACTATTAGTTATTATAATAAGAAAATAACAGATTTTTTTATATATCTATTTTTCTTACTTTGTACTTTTGCATTGAAAAATTACCCAAAAATTGAGAAGTATCTTTCTATCTTTCAATGACGATTTGTTTACGCAGTTGGTCTACAACACGTAACTCATCGTACAGCACACGGTTCCAGAGAAAATATTTTGATCCATAATTGAACTTTAATTTACGAAAAAAAAATGCAAAAACATAACTTTTTCGTATAAGACTTTTCTATTACAAATATCGTTAGGAAGCTGTAGTTTAATTTTTATAGATTATACATGACACACCCTGTATAAAAGGAGGTGAAAGGAGGTGAATAGTTGTGGCTGTAAATAGTGTAAGTAAATTCTATTTTAGCTTTCATTTGAGGTAGGAACGTGTCTTATATAGTGAAAATTATTAGAGAATAAGAGAACAAATATTCTAGTGAAGTTATTTGTTTTAATGGGTTGTTTTTCATTTTTTTTTTTTTTTTTTTCATTTTGAAGAAAGGACCTGTGTGCCTGTATTGCGAATAAATTTACTAAACTGGCACAGTGACAATAAATTAGAGATCGATGTCAAAGCTTCAGCCAATTTTTTGTGGTTTAAAGTATATTTTTTTGATTTTAAAACCTTTTACCTTGAAAATAAAGAAGGAATTCAGCACACATGTTTATAACTAAAGCTTGGCTAAGCATTTCGTTTGATGAGAATTCAGAAAAATTAATATCTATAAAGCTCACCTCTAAATGTTTCACGATGTTCACAACTTCTCTTGTAGAATACGGATAATTGACCAGTCCTTGATCGGCCATATCCCTGAGCTCTCCGAAAATGCTTACTAACTTCTTAATTGTATCCAGAGGCACACGGGGGCCGTACTGTCTTAAAAGCTCAATTTCCGATTCTTCCGAAGGGTTATCGACGGAATGACTGCTGAACAAATCTCCTAAGGCGCCGAAAAAGTCATTCCCGAGGAACGGGAACCCTGGTCTGTTCGCCAGGACGATCATTCGAAAATCCGGATGGCTTTGTATAAAATTAGCGGGATTCTGTCCGTTTGGAATTACAGACACGATTTTCCTCCCATCGCTTAACGTCATCTGTCCGGATTCCACCAAAGTCTTTAGTATGCAGGTTACGTGGATCGGTGCTTTGTCAGCCTCGTCGACCACCAGGACGCGACCGTTTTTAACAGCTCTAACCAACGATGAGTCCTCGTGAACCAACTGTCCATCCTTGATGGTCACTTGGGTGGTCAGAGTCTGCACGGTCGTGTCGCGGTGTAACTGAATGTACTCCCTCGACCTGTTTAACAATTCCAGAAATCTGTCGGCTATTTTATTTTTGCCCACACCCTGGTTACCGACCAAAAGCAAATGGGACCCGAGCTGGAAGTCTTGCAAAAGTTTTTCCATCAGGAGTAGGTGTTGCGGCACGTCGTAAAATAAAATGTTCGGAACCTTTATTATATTCTCGCTGCTACGAATCGGGACTGATGAATTCCCGATAGTCAAAATATTGTCATTAATCTCGCACTTAACTTTAGCAATGTGCGCCTTTTTTTTGTTTGGTGATATTCCAATGTTCCTTATAGTTTTTTCTAAAACTTGTCTGGTCAGGGAAGGTAAGAATTTCATCATGAATATCTCTTGAATTGTGTCGTATGGGTTGTCGATTGGAAAATGTTTTAATCTGGCTGCTACGCGAAGTAACTGTCTTGTGGATAGGTGTCCTGCCAGGTTTTTCAAAGAAATATCCTGGCTGGTTCGAAGGATATGAGCCAACTCGATTAATTTATACAACGGCTTAGAAATTGGTCCAAACTAAAACATAATTACAAATAAATTGGGTATTGTGTTGTATAATTCACGTATAATTATAAAATTCATTTAACTGTGATTTTTACGACTATTGTGTTCTTTTTATTAGATCCAAAATTAACAAATAACAGATAATACCTATAATATGGGCCCGTCTTACCCAGTTTCTATGAACACATGTTGTTTTGCTTGAACATAAATTAAAACGATATCGATCAACTCCAAGTTGCTATACACGTAAGCCATTTTTGACACTAACTATTAAAAAACTATTGTAAATACTATCACAATACTAATTGTAAAATCGAATTTTAGTATTCGGAGTAGCTGGGACCACATGGCTCTCCACGCGCATTGCGTAAATCGCACAACACGAATGACGCTAGAGACTACAGTTGTCTAGCGATGTAATGGTGGAAAGTAATACAACTTCAATAATTTTTTTCTCGTAAACTATAAGGATTTAACAAAAATTTTTTTGGATAAGATGTGAATCACCCTGTATAAAATAATTAACGTTTTATAGATTTGGGTTTAGATCTAAAATTGTCATCTTATGACGTACCATTTATTAAATAGACCAAAAAAAATCAAATACACCTACTTTTGAAGAGATGATGTGCATTTCCTCATTTTTACTTAACGTCCGCATTTCATGGAATACGAAAAAGCTTAGCAGCTCCGGAGTTATCCAGCTCCCGGTTACCGTTTGTGTGTTGGGTGGTTCACCGATGGCAACAATTTTGAAATCGGGATGTATCTTTAAAATGCCACTTTCATTTAATTGTTCTGTGGACAGTTTTAAGTTTTCTTGAAGAAAATTATATCGTTCGCTACTCAGCAATCGCTTCCCGTCGTATAATTGAAGTTCGCGGTTATGTATAAGTCTACAAAAAAAAAAAAAATGTAAAAAATGGAGATTTCGTAAATTTACCAAAAATACCTGTGTAAAACAGTCAAGGTACTAGGATGAATACGGTCGATACCATCTAGCACAGCTATTTTTCCCTCTAAGGCACACGTAATCAGCGGCGAGAATTTCCAAACAGTGTCCCCATTATCTAAAGTCGTTCTTTGCTGAAGTAAGTCCCTGGAAGTCATATCTTGATACAAAACTATATTTTCAGCCTCCTGATTCAACATCTGGCCCAATTTATTTACTAACAAGCTTTTTCCGCACCCAGACGGTCCAATAACGCAGAAATCTGCGACTTTTATTGACTGGAGCATGCTTTCTAAAACGGTGTTTTGATAGTTGGTTTCTATATAATCTTCCATTTTATGTTTATTTGTATTTAACATATCCTGAAATTGGCTGGTGACGTTAGAAGGAGCTCCTTCCTCCGCTGGAAAAACGTCAAACTTAGACAACAGAGATTCCACGTTAGTGTGGTCATCTTTCAGGAATGTTTTGTAAGGGTATAGTCGATAAATTACTTCGTAAGGTGTAAGGTAAGGGTTTTGTTCCTAAAATAATATTTATTTTTAAAATAAAAAGATGTGAGAATGTAAAACAATCATAAAGAACTGTATAATACAACAATTATATACATTAGTTACGTATGTATGTAACATTCGTAACTTCTGAACTGAGACAGTTACAGAATATCGCCAAAAAAATTAAAAACAAATACATTGACTGAAGGACAGAATATTTCAATCAACGTCAAATACAAAACAAAGTTTTCCTTATAAGAGTGACTTAAAATTGATGTAATAGATTTATAGATTTACTATTACACTTATTATATAAAAAATTAAAAAATAGGTAGAAAATTACAAACCCATATTAATGCTGCCAAAGTTAAATTGTCTAGTGGGAAGTCAGGCAGACCCAAGGAAGCACTTTCTTTACTTAATAAAGCAAATGCAGATGATAGTATTTTCTCCAACTTGTCCTGTGGAACTGATGGAGCAGTATGATTTAACTGCTTGTACCATTCCTAAAAAAATTAATATTTACGCTATACTAAAATATTATATAATTTTTTCGTTTTTGTGTTCTTAAGGCAGATAAAAATGAATATAGTATTTTTTTAATCGTACGGAGCCAAGAACATTTGTTTTTCAGTTAAGTATATATTTTTTATTAGTAGATAATCTGCGTCATTCAAATATGAATGCAACGCTTGCTGGGATGTACCTATTCCTCAAAATACTTGTATACATAATTTTCACAAAAAATGCCAGTGTTTATTTTGGGGGGCTTATATTTTGAAAAAGCAATTTAAATTTTTTTTTACACAAATATCTTTATAAGGCCTACAAAGGATCAACCATATCATATGACAATGCCAGTAAGTGTAAAATTTTCTGATAAAAAAATATTAATAGTTAAAAAAGATCATTAGTATGCATCTCAGTCGTAAGCAGTAAGCAATATACAGGGTGTCCCAAAATAACGTGTACAACGGAAGACTACAGATTCATGGACTCAGAATAGGCAGATTTAGGTTAATTCACCTACATCCGAAAGTGTTTTGTTTGGCAAAGTTTGTGAAAATTTTTTGAATTTTGTAAATAACTCGAATACGTATTATTCGATTTTGATTATTTTTGGGGTGTGAACTTTTGCTTTCAATCTACAAATTTTGGTGTTATACAGAGTGTTTTTTAAAACTTGATATTTAAATCATTGTACCTGCCAATTCTGTTTTACTAGAAGCGGAATAATAAATATTCACAATGAACATGTGTATGCTCAAGAAAATCCACATATGCTATCAAAGTGAAACATTATCAGCATGAATTTCGCATCAATGTTTGGTCTGGGATCATTGATAGCATTATTATTGGGTCTGTTATTCTACCCAATAGATTGAAAGGGAAAATTTATTTAGAATTTTTGCAAAACCGGAGTTATTGAAAGATGTGCCGTTATTACTCAGAGCTAACACGTGGTTTATGCATGATGGCGCTCCGCCACATTTCACTGTAAATGTCCGCCAGTATCTGAACCAAATATTCCCATGTCGATGGATGGTTAGAGGGATAATGTTTCTGTTAACTGGCCCGTACATTCACCAGACGTAACACCTTGTGACTATTATCTTTGGGGCACTCTGAAAACAACAGTGTATGCTTCCACATCTAACACTGAAGAGGAGTTGTGGAGGCATATCCAAAATACCATAAATGTTTTACAAAATAGCTCCTAAGAGGTACAAAGGGTGTCATTTCATCGCCGAATTAATCTTAATAGAAACAATGGTGGTCATTTTGAACAGTTTTTATAATAAGTTGTACTAAATTTAATAACATCAACTTTGTTACTTTTATCTCCATCATTTTTTATTGTACAATTTGATTGTTTTTACAAATTATTTCAATAAAATTAGGCACGTTGTAAATCTCTTAATTCGTCCTATGTGTGTATCCATATCAAAAAAAGAAGTAACATGTAGTCACAGTATAGTATACTGTGCATGTAGTATATCTTATCTCATTACGAATTGGCAGGTACAATGACTTAAAGATCAAACTGAAATTACAGTCAACCTACAAAATCAGTGACTACTAAGCATTTTATTAAGTATTACAATATGGGTCGCAATAACGTAGACATTTAAAAAATATTTATTTAATCAAATTTCTATAAGAGGCCCAAAAACTTCCAAATGGTATCACCTATCAAATAAAAAATAGTTATTAATTATTGTTCAAAAGAGGAAAAAGTTATGAATGGTGATTATCACCATACATCAATTTTGTAGGAGTTGTGAGTTTTAGAGACAACAAAATTGGTAGATTGAAAGCAAAAGTTCACACCCCCAAAAAATAATCAAAATCGATTAATACATATTTGTTATTTACAAAATTAAAAAAAATTTCACGAATTTTGAGGTCATCTAGCGGCCAAACGAAGCGATTTCGGATATAGGTGAATTGGCCTAAATCTGCCTATTTTGAGTCCACGAATCTGTGGTCTTCTGTTGTACACGTTATTCTAGGACATCCTGTATAATTGGCTTATAATATAATAATAATAATAATAATAATAATAATAATAATAATAATAATAATAATATCTCTACTCCTCATTCTAACTACGAGAATTAGCCCAGAAGTCGGAGACTTGTGCGGGAGAGGAGGCGGCATATTATTATTAAGCAGGCCGCATTTGCGCCCAGGAACAACTTATGTTGGTAGGCCCTAACCACCATTCAGTGCAGGAATGAGGAACACCTGGAAAACTTCATTAATTAGGGGGGTGGTCAAATGCCAACCGGTGTCAATCTCTCATATTGACCCAAGCCAACATTCTTCCACCCTACCATACCTGCACAGAGGGTGCCAATCCTCCGTACAAGCATAGCTATTCTACGGTCTACCGGCCGCGGGATTCGAAACCCGGGCAGATAGCACACATCGATTCAAGTACTGACGCCTTAAACCGTGCGGCTATCAACCGATGGTTACATAACGTTCAAAATTCATTGTTTCGTATCAATTGCGATTGCGTCTGTCTGTTGGAAATATTTCTAATGCACTAGGAACAAAAATAATTAGTTCTCTTGGCATTTAATAGCCTGCATCTTCAATCAAGCAAATTTAATCCTGAAGGGACACAAACTGATACTTTACTCCCTGTTTTAAGGTAAGTATGTTAAACAGATATCACATTTCATGCATAAAATCATAAATAAAAATATATTTTAAAAATTTCTATAAAAAAAAATGAAAACTTATCTTTTAACATTTTAAATTATAGCGTTATTAATATACTTGTCAACAGTAGGTGAAATTCTAATTATTAAGTACCTACTTTTGGTAGACAGAAAAAATATTTCAACATTTCGTGAAAGACGGTTCGTGATTCCACAAAGAACAAAGACCGGTAGAGCTGTCTTAATTTCTTATTTCTAATCTTTTCACGCAAAACCGTAATTTATTCCCTGACAACTTTGTCAAAGTTACACCGGGAAAATTATATAGAACCGTAGATTCCCAAGAAAACTAAAACAAACTTAGGCAAGATATAAATCTCTGAAGATTAATACATTTACATATATCCTGAAAAAAATATTCAGGTTAATTTATTTTACCCCGTAACTTATTTGTTTATAAAAAACAATTCGCGAGGTTCAGTGAGTCAGTCTGTTTTTTTATCGTTTTGAACAAATATTGTTATACATCTCATATTCAATATTGTTATAAATCTTATAATATATTTTTTAAATTTCTAATTATGTAAAATTGTTATTGTGTTAATAGTGAAAAACCATATACACAGTGTCCACGTATTACTAAACGGATAGGAAAACTGTATTTTTAATTGTTTTGACAAAAGTCGGTTTTCATAAAAACGTTTGCTTATTGAGAAAATCCCATTCTTATAGAAATATTTTAATTTTGATGTACATGGTGTTCAAAAAATAATACAATGCGAAAAAATTTAAGAGCGAATTTAATTTTACAAAAAATTTTGTACCAAAGCGTTATAATTAAAAAATTGCAAGTTTGGCTCCATATTAATTATTCTATTAGGAATTAGTTACAGACAGCCTTTATAAATGGTTACAGGTCACGTAACCACTAATTTAAAGAATTAATAATTATAAAAGTAATTTTATCTCCTTCGCGTTGGCGATTAAATTTTGGTAAAATTAAAAATTATTAAAACTGTAAGATCAAGATTACGTTAAAACACAACATTTCGCCGGTTGTAATTTTTCACATTTCATTCAGCCAATCGAGCAATCGCGTTATCTCGAACGTAAGCGCAACAGTTTGTCGTTGTTCACTGTAAACAAATCATTAGTATCATTGGCGCTAAGATTTAGGGATTTTTAGTTGGTAATGCCAATAGTGCAATGTTGGTAGCTAAAATTTGGCGGTTACGCGGAGCTTGTAATCATTTATGAAGCTGTATACAGTGACAGGTGGTTTGAGAGGGCATCCCAGCAGAATTAAATATATTAAAAGTATTAAAGCGTGGAATAGAGATGGAAGGAGTCCCTTTAATATTGTACAAACCATCAGAACATAAAAACATAATAAATTAAAAGAAACAAATTCGCAGTTAGAGGTGATTAAAATTAAACTTAAGCGATTACATCTAATTAGGGGTAAAGCAACTGTTAATGATTTAATTGAATACAAAAACATATAGCATGAGTTTCGGCAGTAAACCTTTAAATGGGTTCGTGTGAAAAACATATTCAGGAGATGTAAATTGGAATGAAATAACGACGACTTTAATTTACTCTGGTAATGAAAGAAGCATAGCGTGGTAAAACAATAAACTATACACATTAGCTTTTATATGTAGGAGAGGGTACTAAACTGGTTATCAAAACACATAACTTTATATTATTATAATCTAGATATCGTTTTAACCATAGTTTTAACTGTAAAAACCATTGCAATAAATTTTTGAGAGTTGAAACCTTAGAGGAAAAATAATCATTTTTACAGTAAGGTGCCTTTGGGTTTTGCAAGAATATTATTTATTTATTATCCCATTAGATACATTTCACTTGTAAATTGGTTTTCAGACAGAGATTATTTTAAGTACGGTCCCTACTTGTGCATTCATTTGTTGTACGCATACACCATCCTACTGATAATACAATAATATTTTTGTGTTTATAGAAACGGTTAAAATTTTTAGTACAAAATTTTTGAGACATGACATTTAACAAAAAGAAGAAATTTTCCTTGGATTTACCCTAAAAACAATGATGGTGACTGGTGTCAGCGCACCAATTGAAATTTCGTTGATAGGTTATGAAAGAAATTAATTTATAAAATGACAGTTATTAAATCTATTAACAAATCGACCGTTATAGGTATAATAAATTACTGATTTTAAAAAGTTGGGTATTTAATATTGCCAATAACATTAATTAACTTTATGACTTATGACCATAATGAATTTAGTAATTAAGTACCAGTTTACTTTTAAAATAATCTTTCAAATTATTTGTAACCAAATAATTATTATACCTAAATACGCTCTAACATTCATCATTTGTCTATAGCAATATGCAGCAAGAATATATGTTTAAAAGTCCTTAGTACTCTGTTACAATTGTAGATAGCTTGGAAGAAAAACGATCGAGAACGAATACACCCCAAATTCCACCCATAGAAGTACCCCATCCACCCTTAAAAATTTTATAATTAAAAAAATAATGTTTATTCAACTTAAATACCCTGTACCTCGAAAACGAACTGTTTCCTTGTTGATTTCCGACAATGTAGTTTGGCCAAACATTTTAGTTGCATTCGGTATGATGACATTTAATAACCATATCATATTCGAAATTCTTATAACTTTTATTTTTGGCGCAACAAAGTTATCGCCACATAATTTTAAGTAATTGAATATTGATTTGTTTCCAGGAAATTTCTATTCGGAAAAGTGTTCAATCAAAAGCAAAGATTTTATACAGAGCGTAACAAAACGTTGTGTTAAAAGTCAAGTTTCAGGACATTGAACATTTAGATTTAAGATTGTCATTGATATATCACAAGGTATAGCCTTTCCGAAGTACGAACATGTATAAAAACGCCTAGCAATAAAATTTAATGAGTTTCATAGGCGTCCCTAAAAAAGTTGTCTGCTAAAGGTAAAAAATCATAATAATTTGTAAATGTGTAGAAAATTTATATTATATGTTCATTTGGCCAACAACATATTTTAATTATTTATGTTTTCAAACAATTTTATCAAATTGATATTAAATTTCGTTTGTTCCGTTTCAAAACGTCTCTAAAATGCCATGTTGTAAACAAAATAACACTCTTATTTCTCCCTTTCGCAATTGTAATATGAATGATTAATAGAAGGTCCCTATAATAAATTAAAATTACCCGAATCACACCAAATTCCGCATTGCTGCACTGCACTGCTAGGCAATTTGTCAACCACTTGTGAGACACAACTGAGATTTATTGCCCAGTCGCCCAGTGCAGCTGTGTTATACGCCGATTGCTCGCCTGAGCATTCTTAAACTGGGCGTATACATTTCTACCACCTCCACGTTTAGTTCAACCAGACCTATATATCGTTTTCTGGATATATAAATTGTCTTGCTATAGAACGTAATGGCATCATATATATCCCATTCCCATCATCCAATCCAGTTCTTTACGTGACTGGCGGCTATTTAAAATTAATTATTCTTGCCTATTGATTTGACTTAGGTACTTGTTCGGGTGTCAATACTTATTTGCAGAAATTATTTGCCTCACGTGGATATTAACATTAGCGGTTGGCATGCCTCTTAATGTGTATCTAACTGGTACCAACTTGAACACATTTGTATTTCTTATGTTGAAATATAAAATTTTATATTGTTTGTGGCACGATAACAGTTTTCTCGTTAATTATTTTGGAAATTTGTCACTTGTGAGAAAAAAAAGACGTGAGTAAAACAAATGCAAGCGCCAAAAGTATCAGACAAGGGTTAGTTTTTATGAAAATAGTTTTGCCTCACACTGAAGAAAGCAGACAAAAGAATAAACCGTTTTAGAGATACGGAGCGTTTTCCATTATTGGCGTTTTTTTTTATGATGTAGAATTATTTTTTTTTATTTCCAAAAGATTAAAACGTTCGCTATTAAAACAGTTATTTGAAATCTCAAAAAAAACGACAGAAATGAAAAATAGTGATGTTTTTTTGTCTGCATTTTTCACTCAGAGATTTGTTGGTTAGGCAATGCTATTTTCGTTAAAATTACCATTGGGACCAGGATAAAGGACCACACATTATTTTTTTTCACAGGTTGCAGAAATTAATGATTAATGATAATGATGAAAATGAAAGAACATAAAATGTATTTTCAGTTTTTAAAATAAAATACAGGGCGATTCATTTAAAAAAATTGAGAAAATGATGTGCTCGAGTTTTGGCTCGCCCTATATTCAACTGTTGCAATAATGAAGAAATAGCACCTTCTCGTAAAACTATACCAATATCAAAAAGTTAAGCCTGCAAACAATTATTGCTAAGTTGTTGTCTAGGGTATACAGGACTCTGAAATGGGAATGATTCTCGTATACAATTGACCATAACTTTTGAAATACCCTGTATAACATAATTAAACCCTACATTGGAAGCATAGGAGAGATGAGTTTAAACTCATGGTGCCCCATTTAAAAAATAGTATGTTTGGTTCACCCTGGTAATACGCAACACCCTGTAAGTATATACGAAAATAATTTTAAAATGTGCAGTTTCAAGTTGGCTACAACTTTTGTAAATAATTTTTTTTAATATCTTCTATAATATCGGAGATATCGTACTTCGACGCACTAATGCCGCACCTTGTATATTAATAATAGTAATGTAAATATCTAAATGAAACATCGATCAAAAGAATATATTTGCTTAGGTAAACATAAACTTTCATAATTCATCATTCGTCCGTTACTGACATAAAAATTACAAATCTATTCGTTTTTTTTTTGTACCTACAATATTCCATTGAGCCTCTATGTAACTCAACGATCTCTCTAATAAATATTTTTATTTATTACAAGGATACTTTGTGCAAAACGGTGTAATAGAAAAAAGCTATCGATCTGAAATTGAGCATAAACATGCTTCTTTGTTGTTATAAATTATAATGGTCTAGACATTTGACATTTGCTATTTTTTATGGAAATTTATATATACGTACATCCAGGAATTGACTATGTATGAACTCGGCGGCAATTTGTTTTATTGAACTAACAAAAAATGTCGACAAATAACTCATTCGATATATTGTTAAATTCCATCGCAGAAAAAATATTTTAAGTTTATAGCTGACAAACATGATATAACAATTTAATACGTAGGTATGTACAAGGAAGAGAAAAATGGTCATAGCTTTGATGATTATTGATGAAATTAAACACTATGTAACTGTTTACATTTTTTTTATTCGTTGCAGTTTCATTAATATTATACCGAATTAACAAAATCAGTAATTTTTATCAATACAAAATATTTTACAGCATCGTTCAATTTCAATCAGTATGAAAATAAAGTTAGCTGCATTTCGTTCTATAGTGTGTTTTGGAAAAAGGTATGTATCATAAGTTCAGGGGCCAATAGAACATCAAAAATAAGACAATTTTTTTCCTATAGACCAAGGATATATCATCTTCTGTTTCTGAGATACTGGACGTTAAATACCGTTTTTTAAAATGAAATTTTACATTATATACCTAATCTCAAAAAAGTTGTTATAAAATGTCACTGGGTAGGGTCGTAGCTAGCGACCTCTGGCAGATGTCAAAAACTAACACTACGTCGCGTCGTTCAGCACCCTAGAAAACTTATTACTACCAAATTTTAATACGTCGTGCTGTTTTTTGCAAACATGGCTAAAACCTAATTTATACAAATTTTCTTTGACGCCCTGTATGGGTAAAAGACAATAACCCTAAAATAAGAGAAAATGTTACTTTTTATGTTCTAACAATCCCTTTTTCCCAAACACAAAGTCTGTTTTATTAAAATTATTCACATATATTTATATTTGATTTAAATACGTGTCCTGTTAAAGAAATCCTGTAAATATTGCTCAAATAACGCCCAGCTTTAGAAAAATTGTAGTTATGGCAAAAAACAATTAAAAACTGTTTAGTTCTTCAGATATTAAAAACCTGTTCTTAATTTTTTGAAGTAGTGGTAAATACCGATTTTAAAAATTAAGAATAAGAATCTCTTGCAAAAAAATAATGGTCATAATGGCAAGTGTAAGATCCTCAATAATATGCATTTACAAGATCTATCTAACAAAAAAAAGTTCGTTAAAACCTTGAACAGAGCATGCTGCATATGTATTATTGATTATAAATGAAATATACCGCAGCTAAAAATGATTTTTTATATAAAATATCTTCCCTTTTTTAAATTTCAACACGAAAATCTTATTTAAAATTATTTTTACTTTTCTTAGAATCTTTAGAACGTTGTAAAGAACTCGTGCTTATTTTACTACTTAGTATACTACTATCACAATCGCTATATTTGTTGGGCAAATTAGGCATGAAAATATGTAACTGTCTTTTAACCGAATTAACTTGCTTCCGCGGTAAAGTTTGTTCCAGATCCTTTACCACAATACTCTCCTCAACTTCCGAAGATAACTGGCGTATAGTCGCACTATTTTCCTTCGAAACTACGTTTTCTTCCTCTAAAGCAAGAGACTGACTCGAAACTGAAGAATTCCCGGATCGCAAATCTCGCGAAGTGCCTTCACCAGGAGAACTACGCTCGTTCCTATCACAATTCGTATCTAATTTACAGTTAACAACACTCTGGCGTTTCGTTGGGGTGTGTCGTAGCTGTTGCGAAATGTGGCAGGCAGTAACAATGCGTTGAGGTTGTATTTTAATTTCCTTCGTGTAATTTCCATTTTGTATAGCCAAGTCGAGCCACACCATCACCCTTTCACTTAAGGAATCTTTACAAGGATCTATGTAATTATTGCAGCTAAAGTAAGGCGACATAGTTCCGACTTTATTGTAATTTTCACGCTCCCCGTTTATATCTATGCTGTTCGATTTGATACATAGGCTCAAGTTCCTGGCCGCTTTGTTCTCCGTCGTTGTATTCAAAACGCCGTTTAGGTGCCTAAAAGCAGCGGAAGTTCCTTTGGGAGAAGTTAGACTAGTGTCTAGCGGTTTTATACTGCTTTTGCACCGTATCAACTTTTTCTCCCCTGAGTTGAATGTCCCCACACCAGCTAGTACTAACTTGACCGAAGCTGAAATTTGTTTATTGCTCGAGGATGTTTTTTTAGCGGATCTAACGCTTCTCGCGCTGTTGTGACTGGATGAATTTGTATTTCTCCTTGAAATCGAATCTTCCTCCTTCCGCAGCACCACGTGATGCTGACCGTCCCGCCAAACGGTCTTCACAAAAAGCGGTCTTGTGCTCGATTCCCAATGCGTTACCATTTCGTTTTAATTTGTCCCGTCACTAATTACATCACTTAACTGGTTGCTTTATTAGATTGCGGCAGCGGTCTAGTAAACACAACATGTTTGCACGCGACACCGGTTATCCTCAGATCGAAATGAAAGTCCCGTGGGGACAGGCACGACCGTTACCCAGGACATTTCCCCCGGAAATAAAGACGGAGATACAGAAACCACGATCCGGCCAGATTAAGGAACTGCATGGCACACACGATTCAACGGGTACGCGCAGATTTGTAAGATAAGATTGGAATTTCCTACATGGTGGGTAAGAATAGTAGCCCCATGCATTATTTCGGCAGTTGTAGGTAATATTAAGAATATTTTTTGCATACCGGTATCTTAGGATGACATGGAAAGAAAACAAATGTTTATTGGTGTTATTAGATTTTTTATAGTGTTTGATATTAGTGTTACTAGCCCCTAGTAATTTTTTTTACTAGTGTTACTAGTTAATTAGTTAGTTTAGTTACAGTTTTAGTATAGTTCAGTTTAGTTTTAGTTTAGTTCAGTTCTAGTTTAGTTTAGTATTAGTTTCAGTCTAGTTTCAGTTTTAGTTTAGTTTTAATTTAGTTTGAGTTTAGTTTTAGTTTAGTTTCAGTTTAGTTAGTTTCAGTTTAGTTTGAGTTTAGTTTTAGTTGTTTTAGTTTAGTTTTAATTTAGTTTTAGTTTAGTTTTATATTAGTTTAGTTTTAGTTTAGTTTTAGTTTAGTTTTAGTTTAGTTTTAGTTTCGTTTTGTTTTAGTTTTGTATTAGTTTAGTTTTAGTTTTAGTTTTAGTTTAGTTTTATATTAGTTTAGTTTTAGTTTTAGTTTTAGTTTAGTTTTAGTTTAGTTTTAGTTTCGTTTTGTTTTAGTTTTGTATTAGTTTAGTTTTAGTTTTAGTTATAGTTTAGTTTTAGTTTAGTTTTAGTTTAGTTTTAGTTTAGTTTTAGTTTAGTTTTAGTTTAGTTTAGTTTTAGTTTAGTTTTAGTTTAGTTTTAGTTTAGTTTTGAGTTAAGACTATATCGGTTATATAACTTTCACTTTCTCTCAGAAATTAAGAAAAATTAAGGCTATTGGTTTTTTATCTCCTACCTGATATGAATTTACGAAGACATCTCTGGCTTGAAACCGTGATCGTAATGGGGGATCTAACGGATTACCTCTATATCTGAAACAAATTAAATCTAGTAATTTTATTTATTTGCTATTAGAAAAATATCTACAATGTGAATTATGTAATATAGTTTTCAACACATCCCCTGTGCTAGGATTTCTGCTCATTGTCAGTTAACTAAATTTTCATGTTTGCTGTCAAATAAAACTTTGTTAAAAAATGGAGTCAACTCAAAAGTAAAATGTTTCTGATGGGGTAATAAATGAAATGGACTTTTTGGACATAGAAAAAAAATACTTCTGTAAAATCGTGGTTTCAAAAATACCAAGAATATATGGTTAAACTGGTTAAATCGAGGAACTAAACTGATTCAATCTGATTGTTTTACATAAAACGTCTCAATTATCTAAACAAATAAATAATGTACTTATTTTTATTTAAATTTTTATATTAATTAAAACTATACAGAATTTTTTGCTTTTTTAAACTAATATTATAGAGCGCAAAATAATTAATTCAAATTAAATGATAAAATGTCATAATGTGTGTAGACTAAAAGAGCGACAAGGTGTTAATAGAAACAAATCATGTAGGTAATCTCGCTATCCGTTAATGAAAAAAAAATATATAGTTTCACAACTTCCCTCAATAATTTTTTGCAATCTATAGAACCAATAATTCAATAATTTTAGATGTCCAGTATTTCGAAACCTATCAAAGGTCAATTTTAGTTACCCTCTGTAAACAATACAAAATACCCTCTTAAAATGGCGTTTGTCAGTAGGTACGTTTAAAACTTCCTTTGCAGGTGTAAAAAATTAATTTTCACAAGTGTACAGGAATAGAGCGCAACGGCGCCGAGAAATTTGCTTTTGTCTTCCTGTCAATATTGAAAAATATAAGGCATTACCTAAATGAATACCCGATGTAAAAGTTGTCTATTTTTCGGTCATCAAGAAATATCTTCCATCGGGGGAACGAACTATTTAGCAATTAATCATCCGCAGAATGGACGATTTCAAAATTAAAGTGTCACCAATTTATGTATCATTAGGGCGGAAAAGTAAAGTATAGTTGCAACACAATGTCTGTCGGTATCAGGGGTTTAGTCTACCGACTATCGTACCAGGGCCGGATTAATCCATGATACAAAGAATACAAGATACGATATTCCCGTGAACCAAAATCGGTTCGCTTGGCGCATGACGTCACTTGGAGAGTGAATTGGCGAATTAACAAAACCGAATGTCACAGGCATGGAGACTACAAAGTCACAGGAACATTTTTTTTTTAAATTAATAGTCAGCATTTTTTTCGATTTTTGTTTGGGCTGCTGCAAGCTTTATGGAGGCCTCTAAAGAAAAGGTAGCGCAGTCAGCGACTTACCGATACGAGAAAGATTGGATCTTTTTTTTCTGGGGCGGGCCTTGCACATCCCTGCTCCCCCTTGCTACGCCCATGATAATTTTATTCACAAAACTGAAGAGAAGCCGCCACTAAAAGTAGTGAATACTTAATTATCATCCTCAAGAAAAACTTTCTTCTCTTTGATTAGAATTTGATAATATTATGTCGAAATCTGGACTTGCTAATAACAAGATTCAATTGGGTTCATTTACCACTATGGGTTTTTTAAAGAAAATTGAAAAAAATCGCGATCTTTGTTGGTTACTAATATTGAAAGAAAACTAAGAAATAATAAAACATATGATACCACTAACCATGAAAGTACCTATAAAAACTAACAAAAAAAATAACATGTCACATTTTTTAAACGGCAAATTTGAAATATAAAATAAATGCCTACAGTTTGTAAAGTTGTAAAGTTCTGGTAATGTAAATCATCAAAAAATTTCACTTACTTCAAAATGTAACCTTCAATTGTTATTTTTTGAGACTGCAAGAAAATTTCCTCAAATTTCAGTCTATACCAATTTTTTTGTGGATAGATAAGGGGGGCAGAATGTTATGTGAATACCCCTGCGCATATTTAGAAATTCATAAAAAGTAATTAAAATATACAGTGTGTCCCTTTAAGTTCTCTACAAATGGCTAACTTTTTTTATCGTCAATTTTACGAAAAAAGGTATTCTTTATAAAAAATGGTATTAAACTTTTCAAACTTGAGATAGCATATACAGGGTGGCCAAAAATTAAAAAAAAAATCAAATTTGACAAGGAGAAGTACAATTAATTTTTATTTTAGAGAAAAATGTAATTGGAAAATGTTACTTGGAATTAAAAACTAAGTCTAAGTTTAGATTTATAACGTCCTTCTATTTTTTTTTGTCTATTTTGGTTCTCTACAAATAAGTAACTTTTTTATTATCAATTTGATGAAAAAAAAGATGTTCTTTATAAAAAGTTCTGCTTTTTGAAAAAATTGTATTAAACTTTTCAAACTTTAGATAGGGTGGCCAAAACCTAAAGAATACCTTTTTCCGTAAAATTAATAATAAAAAAGTTACCCATTTGTACAGAACTTAAAGGGACACACTGTATATATCCAGCGTTACATATTATTTAAATTTATTTTATGCACTAATACACAATACACCTGTTACTTGCTAAAATTGTTTATTAATTATATTTAATAAAATACATATAAATGTTAGGAAGACCTCACAGAAAATACCCTACATTCACCATCATGAAAAGGCTACCATCCAATTATTGCGAATAAAGTTAATATTTACAGATAATTTTTCTTTCTTCCTTTTAATATATTACTTTTCTATTAGGAACAACATTTTTTTTAAGTGATGACCCTGATTTAAGAATTCTAACTTATATACCTATTGTAATACTTTAACTATTATTATATGAATTGGTCATCCCGCTTCCATTTCATATTGAATCTCCTTTTTTTCTGAATGCAAAAACAGGCATGGGCAGGCAGGGAACTACTTTGCCTAACTGAGATAATAGAGTTTCAAAATTGAAGACTTGGTGAATTGGACCTGTAGATAGACTTGTATTATCCGGACTCAGATAAATTAGGTTTTATTTTATCATAAAAAGTTCGTTGTGGTTTTAAATTTAGAAAATATTAGATGCGAAATATATACCATACTCTCAAAGAAATCGAGAGAAATAAAATATAATTTTATCTGAACAAGGGCTGTCGTTTTCCGTGACTGGGTGACTTAGGTCACACACTAAACCGAGCACTAAACCTACAGTATAACTTAATTGCACAACTGAGCTGTTTATGTACAAAATAGCTTAGCGGTGGCGGGTGAAAGGAGCGGGGAATTGGCAGCATACACGATAGTATCTATGAATACTATAATGAATTAATTCATTATTAATTAAAAGTGTAATTGAAATTAATGAAAAAGACCCAATAGAATTATTATTTAGGAAGTTTTACTTACTTTGGAATAGGCAGTCCTAACGCAATAACTCTGAAGTTGTCATCAGTTCTAATTAATTTCCATTTTTTTAATTCTTCTTCACCGTGTTCCTGTAAAAGAAAAAAAATATGACAATAAATAAATACTAGACATGTTTAACAATTTTCACAAAATAAATCATTTTGTTAACATGTCAAGAGTAATTTATTTACCTTTAGTAAATCATCATATCGCTTAGCAGAAATCAATAACCTCCCATCTTCTAAATGCATTTCCCGATTCTCAAGCAAATTGTTTAACACTGGTAAAACGTTCCTTTCTGCCTTTTCAATTCCTTCTAGGATCAAAATTCTTCCCTCTAAAGCTGCTTTTACGGCACTCTATAAAAAAATCTGTAATCAACTTAATACATAAAATCATAACTATGGTACTATATTATATAATATTGGACTATCTATTAATCAAATTTTCATAAGTGATAGTCTAAAAACAATTATTATTGCATTTCGTAATAAGCAGTCCAAAGTTCACTTTTTTACATTTTCAAAATCGAAGAACATATTCATTAAATTTCATTGAATGAGCTTGTACCTGATCAAAATATTCAGCTGACCCTTGAATAATTTCTCTGCGTTGTTTTAAATCAGACTCTGTGGTGTCTCTACTTAAAGCTACATATTCATATTCTCTATTTGTTAATTCTAGGTACTGCATAGCTAATACTCGTTTTCTTGACCCCGGGGGTCCCAAAAGGAACATATCTTGACCTAAAATGTCTTTCTCCATCATCCATTTTAGATGGTGCAGCATACTTTGCGGAGTACCGTCAACATCTGGAATCGATAATATATTTTTCCAAAAATTGTAATTAAATTATATACAATCACTTACAGTAATTTATGGGGACATATTCAGGATGTTTTGCTTTAGTTATTTCTTTTTCAATATTTCCAATGGTTACTTTGCCCACGGAGACATAATTTCTTGTTTTAACACAAATGTTTACTGAGACAGATTTACTAAATATGTTTTTAATATGTTTAATTCTAGTAATAGAAGCCATATGCTTTTTTTACATTAAGGAATAAATAATTGGAAAATAAAATGGTAGCACAAACTACAGTGTACTTTGTAACTCTGTTATTATAGTATAGGTTAGGTTTCAAAGGTTATGTTTTTAAGTTTTTACACCCATAGTTTTCCAATATAGGCAACCCAATATACACCTTAGCTGTATTTCGTATAAAGGTTAATTTATAAGTTCCTAAAATCAATTATTCTGGAACTACTGTAAAAATTTGCTCAAGAATCAAGCTGCTATATGGTTTATGGGTCTGACTTTTTTATCTTTAGAGATATAAGATTGATTTAAATTATCAAAGTTAATTTCTTCAACTACTCCGAAGTATAATAACTTTCATTGTATGATTTTCTCGATATATGGATACATACATAGGTACTATGTACTTCCATTAAAAAGGAAAATTCTACACAAAAATATTCATTAATTCATGTTATCATCGTTTTGAAAATCGATATCAAAGTTGGACACTTTATTGGAAATGAGAATGTTGTACTTAGTAAAAAGTTATTAGTTTTATATCGCTAAAAGAATTCGATTTGGTAATTAAAAAGTAGAAAGGGTATTGGAAAGTGTTGGTTTACAAAGATTTTCAACGCAAAATGTGTGAATAACTACTTTCAAACTTGAATTTATCGACCTAATTAATTTATTAGCTCAAGGATGGAGGTGTTTCAGAAAATGTGAAATTTTATACAAATTTCAGTATTTGAACTCTCCGTCAACATTTCTTATTTTGACTGCCCAAATTCGAATTTTACGAACAGGAAAATTCATATTTTATATCATAGAGACATTACAAATTACGAATAAAGTAACACGTTCATTGATAATTTGATTTTTAAGATTAGGTATAGCCAGAACTAGCTGTAATACTTTTTAAATTATCACTAATGCAATAATAATTGGAACACCAATATTCTATAAAATTTATATAAAATAATTCACCTTAATTAAAATATCATTTTGTTACCAAACCAAGTCATAACATTTATATTATTCAATTGTACAGAATTGATAAAAACATGATATGTTGTAAAATTTGTATTGTTTTATGTAAGTATAAAATATTAATTACTATATTTTAATTAGAATAGAAATAAATTCTAATACGAAAGTTCGAAAAATATTCGATTCTTTTCATTAAACAAACAAAAAACAAGAGTAATATTTTTTCTAAAACGATTGCTGTACCAATTTTAAAGACGATCTGAAATAGTTTCTGAGTACCACGGTAAAAAAAATTGTTTCTTGTTTAATATTGGAGGGATGGCATAACTTTTAGCAAACATTGTAGGAAAAAATCTTACTCTACTTTATTGGCTTGGTTTATTTTTTTCTTGACATTCTACCTCAACAAATACTATACGGACTGTACTTGTAGTCTATTCTGGAAGTAAGGAAAATCTCCCAAAGGTATTGAAATTGATCTCAAAAAGTATTAGACGTAAGAGAAAACAGACAACTAGTTCGTAATTTGCGGATCATTTGCTCAATGTTGTTAATTAATCTGTGGGAAAACTCCAATGTTTTATTTGTTTCAGTGCCAATCTGGATCATTTCCTGTCGCGGAGTCTTGCAATTGCCCTTGGTGCATACAAACGAAGACAATTCTTTGAATCGATGCGTCTACAAACTCGTCAAACGCTTCAAATTAGATCATATAAGAATCATAACTAATTCTTATCTGTTATCTACCAGTAACACTAATATTTTATCTCACCCTTCAGATATTTCGTTAGTACGTCGTCTTCATGATGGAGAACGTTGGACTGTCACAACTGATAACTTCAATAAAAACGATTTTACTTCTACACTCAACCGCCCAACTGTTTTCATATTAGTTGCAACGACATACCATCGACTGACTCAGGTTTTAAAGAAATTATCGATTGAGAACCGCAGTCATAAATTTCTGGTTATATTTCAACTGCCACTTGAGGATCCATTACAAATAGTTTGGGAGATAATGAAATACTTTTTTAATGAAAACGGGGGAAACGTCAAAATAGTTTTTAAAGACTCATCCAATAGTACAAGTTATATAATACACACCTTTGTTCAATCCTGTGTCAAGCCTCTACAACATATCAGTTACTGTTCTTATGGGATTTTCTTTAATAAGTCGCTGTTGGTAGATAATAAACCGTCTGAGCATTGTTCAGTAAAAGCTTTTCATACAAAACGACCACCTTTAACAACTTTTGTGAAAGACAACGAGAAAGTCATAGGAATTGAAGGAATGATATTAAATACAGTCGCTTCTAATTTACATTTAACAGTTACTTACACTGAATCAAGGAACCTAGGTGTGGTTTATCGAAATGGAACAACAGCAGGAAATTTCCATTTGCTACAAAAAGGTGCAGCTGACATTTTATTTGGAGGTTACTCGATGTTCGAAGATAGAATTAAATACTTCCAAGGTACTATAAGCTACATGCGTAAAAAAATTACATGGTGTGCACCTCTCGCGCCAATTTTCAGTTATGACGGAGCCTTTGAAAGTGCTCTTACATTCAGGTTCGTCATAAGCGTAGTGAGCTTTTATTTTGGTACGTCTTTCGCCGTATGGTGTATAAGCAACGTTGCACAAAACGAATCGCTTTCTTATAAAAACCTGTTAAACTCCTTGACAAAAACTTTTTCCGTGTTAATAGGGGTGTCAGTTCGAGTTTTACCAAGGACAAGGAGTGTGAGATTACTAATCATATCGTTCAGCATCACATCACTTATATTAAACGGATTTTGTTCATCACGATTAACCAGTAGGCTTATTGTTGTTAAATATAATGAGAAATATGAGAACCTTGATGAAATATTAAAAAATAATTTGAAGATTTACACTGCCTCTACCGTACTAAATATTTTTGACAGCCCAGAACTAAATTACCTAGACTCAAGATCTGTTCAAAGGTGTTTGAACGTAACTAGGTGCTTAGAGAGAGTTGCATATAAGAACAGCGCCCTTTTTTTGTCTAAGCTGGACAAAAATTTTTTTCTTGGGAAGAAAGAAGTTCCATATAAAACAAAGTCCATGATCTACTGTTCTCATCGGCATATTTACGAGTCCCTATTAACTATGTACGTAAGGAAAGATTTTCCTTTACTGGAGGAGATCAACAGAGTAATGGGAAGAATTATTTCTTCTGGATTAATCATTAAATGGCGCAGAGACACTTTCGATAAATTTGAACCATACGTTCATTCGGATTCTTTGGTAAAAATGAAACACTTAGTACCTGTGTTTAAGATGCTTATAAGTGCGATTGGTTTATCTATATTCGTATTTGTGGTGGAACTAATTATGGGAAGAAGAAGATAAAATACAAGTAACATGAAGATTTTCGTTTAAAAACCTTAAACATTATTATTTAACTATGTTCCCACTTTATCACTCCTGTTCTAAATAACACCAAAACAAGCTGAACAGTTTCATACCAATACATACACACTTCATCTACTTTCCCTTTGTTGTATATTGCCTATAACAGGTTTGTATTGGTTCTACAGGGTGTATCTAAATAACACCGAAAAAATTCAAGGGGCGATTCTCCGATGAAAATTAATAGGGGTCTTTGGTATAAAATTTTCTGAAAAAAATCTCCCCTGAAAAGTTACGCCCCTCCTAAAATTACAAAAAAAAATTGTTTTTCTTTTTTATCTTCCACGTACATCAAGCTAAAGAAACCAAACTTGGTGAACATTATCTGTCAATAAAACTACACTTTTTGAATTTTTTTCAACCCTGAACTATTTTTGTAAGGGGTTGAAATAATCAACCCCTATGACATTTTTTCTTATAATTTTTTTTTCGATAAAATTTTTTCCTTTTAAAAAATATGTCTAAAAAACCCCATTCATTTACTAACTTTTTGATCTCTTCAAGTTTCTTCGAAAAGTTAAGGATTTATGACAAAAAAAAATAAATGTATTGTAATGTATTTTTAAAAAGATGAGCTGTTTAACGCGAGTGTATTTTGCCGAAAGATCTAGTGGCCTGTTCTTTACAATGGAATCCGTAGAAACAAATGTCAATGTCATTTATTGTCATATTAAATAACATTTTATTAAAAAACACTCAACCAAATAGTTGACCTATGATTCTACTAGGCTAAGAAGTTTGGAACTTAGACTAAAAGTGAACAAATGATGAATAATGTTATAACAGTAACAAAAAATAAAAATCTGTCGGATATTGACAATACAATCTACAAAAAATGTTGAAAATGATTGCCTTCAGCTTCAATACAAGCATCTACTCTTGTTCTCATAGAATTGCGTATGCGTTCAAATATTCCTGGTGAATTTTTTATCGTTTCACACCCTGCTACAATGCGGTTTCGCAAATCATTGATATCTTCAACTGGCCTTGAGTAGATCAAAGATTTCAGATATCCCCATATGCAAAAATCCAAAGGATTAAGGTCAGGGGAGCGGGCTGGCCAATTTACATATCCTCCTCGACCTATCCATCGATTGGCATACACCTCATCCAAGTGACGTCTTGCACGTATACTAAAGTGGGCTGGTGCACCGTCGTGCATAAACCATAAACGTTGCCTAATTTGAATGGGAACTTCTTCAAGAATAATAGGTAATTCTTCGAGAAGATGACAATATGAGTCACCATCTAATCGTCGTGGAAGAAAATAGGGACCAATTAAATGATCGTCGATAATTCCGAGCCACACATTTAATGAAAATTGATACTGATGATTTCCTTCAAAAAAGTCATGAGGATTTTCCTCAGCCCAAATATGATTGTTACGAAAATTTCTAATACAGTCTCTTGAGAAATTCGCCTCGTCAGTAAATAAAATATTTCTTAAGAACTGCGGCGCTTGGCCGATCATATTAATAAGCCATTGACAAAAAACCACACGTGGTAAAAAATCTCGAATCAGTAACGACTGCACCCGTTGGAGATGATAGGGATATAACTGTTGTTCTTTTAAAATTCTAAAAACTACCGAATGGCTTACATTTAGGACACGAGCTATTTTCCTGGTACTAGTTTCTGGGGATTCCTCAATTAAATTAAGTACGGCTTCATCGACAGCTTCAGTTCTAACTTCTCGGCTACGGCCACAGTCATGACTTCTCTTTTCAAATTTTCCAAGTTCCCGCAAGCGTTGGTGAATATTTGTGAACGTAGTATGGTGGGGTAATCTACGCTCTGGGTACTGTTCAGCATAAAGTCTTTGCGCTTCCAATGCATTACCGTTAGCATACCCATATGTAAAATGCATATCTGCCATTTCTAAATTCGAATAGTTAACCATATTTTCGGTTTATTAACTAATATTTTCTACACAAAATCATGAAACTTGTGAAATAGTAAGAAACAGTAACAATAAATGACATTGACATTTGTTTCTACGGATTCCATTGTAAAGAACAGGCCACTAGATCTTTCGGCAAAATACACTCGCGTTAAACAGCTCATCTTTTTAAAAATACATTACAATACATTTTTTTTTTTTTGTCATAAATCCTTAACTTTTCGAAGAAACTTGAAGAGATCAAAAAGTTAGTAAATGAATGGGGTTTTTTAGACATATTTTTTAAAAGGAAAAAATTTTATCGAAAAAAAAATTATAAGAAAAAATGTCATAGGGGTTGATTATTTCAACCCCTTACAAAAATAGTTCAGGGTTGAAAAAAATTCAAAAAGTGTAGTTTTATTGACAGATAATGTTCACCAAGTTTGGTTTCTTTAGCTTGATGTACGTGGAGATAAAAAAGAAAAACAATTTTTTTTTTGTAATTTTAGGAGGGGCGTAACTTTTCAGGGGAGGGTTTTTTCAAAAAATTTTATACCAAAGACCCCTATTAATTTTCATCGGAGAATCGCCCCTTGAATTTTTTCGGTGTTATTTAGATACACCCTGTATAACCCTTCAAAAAAAATCTGAATTATGCCTGTGACTGTCGCCTACTTTATTTTGTTGTTTTTGTCACTCGTGATTTACATACAACGATCCTTAGTAATTAATTTTGCTAAATTTTTTGTCAATGTTGTTTTATACTCTCATAATTCGCTAGAAAAGTCTAATTTGTATAATTTGTTGTTTGTCACATTTTTCGCAAAATGATTTGACCGCTCCATTTCAATCATCGGAGGCTCAATATTATCTGACTGATCCATTAAAACAGCATGATGCAACGTATTACTAGAACCTGGAGTTGAAGTGTCATTGTAAAGAATCCTGTTGACTATTTCATTTTTGTTACTTAAACTGTCAGCAACATAACTTTATGCTATTGTGGCTGATTTCAACTCACCATGTCTCTTGATTGCTAATACATCAACTCCTGTATTAGCCAGTAACGTTGCCGATGATCTTCGGAATGAATGGCCTGTATATGTTTCAGGATGTTCTAGTTTAAAAAATTGTGCAATTTTATTAGGAGTCATGGAAAGGGCATTCTTGTCGACTGGTTGGTTATAACATCCACCTCCTTGATAGCACATAAAAAAGCGTCAAATTTCAATTTTATTTCCAATCTAATCTTGATACATTTCTTGAGAATTTCCAGGTGAGAAACAGAACCTAGACGAGAAGTAATTAATTGTAAACGTACGTGACATACCATTTTTAGAACCTGGAATTGTAACTACAGTAATGTCATCGAACTTTTTTAAACTGACGTTGTCCAAAGTAAGTTTGCACAACTCATCAGAGCGGCATGTTCCTGCAATGCTTAATAGCCCGGGAGCCAGCGACCGTTTTGTGTTAGTCATTTGGTAAAAGCTGAAAATTTTTCCTACACTTCATTTGGTATCACTAGTAAGTAAATCGACTTCCAGCTCGCGCAGTTCCGGTGGGTGTAGCTTCAGTAGCCTCCCAAACGCGTAAAATAATAAAAACAAAACTAATGCCGCAAAAGCTGAGACTTTGTCGACAAGTTAATTATGTTATAAACAAAAAAAAACGCAATCAGCTGACTTTAAAGTGGGGGGTTATGCCTCAGCTTTTCACCTAAACAAATCAAAAATATGCGCTAGGTAAACTGATACCGAAAAAACTGAAATTTGGTAAAGTAATAACCATCTTAATCAGTTACACGAAAAGAATTGTCCGCTGAAGTTTTTGCGGTGTATAAGTGCTCAGTTGACGAGTTGAAGGTGCAGCACATCGTTATGATATATGGTGAGCATTTTTCTTTCACTAAATATAAAGCTGAGCATTTTTCTCATTTAACTTATTAAGTTAGATATTGTATTACCAAATTTCATCTTTAAAAAGATAAACAATGGGCTAAATTTATGTCTTGGCTTTAAGACATTTTTACAAAATGGTACTGCGTGAATAATTTATATACAAGGTGTCCAGCAACGTGTACAAAGAAGAGCCACAAATTCCTGGACAGGATTTAGGCTAATTTATTTATGTTCGAAATAATTTCGATTGACCGCTAGATGGCCTTTAAGACTCCCAGAAAAATTTTTTAAAAAAAAATGTAAATCACTAATTTCCAGTATTTTGGAAGCAAGAACTTCATGAACCAATAAAAGGTGTATAGGCCATCAATAAAACATTAAATCAGTGATTTTGTGACAAAAATACTACAAGTAGCAAACGGACTGTGTCATCATATAAAAGATAGTCTATAGATATATGCTTATAATAATGCTTTCTACTACAATTTAACATAATTTTTTTATAAACATTTTTATGCAAAAAAACGTATTTTTTCCATTAAAAAAAATGAGCTTTGTTTCGTCATGACTTTTTGAATGATTCTGTATACTTAATTTTTCTTTATTGTAATAAACTTTAAAAAACCCTAAACATTTGTGTCTTATGATTTTTCGATAACCATCTTACTTTAGGAGATAATCGACCGTTTCTACGCATATCAGCGAGCCTGTATAGTGACACTAGATAATAAATGCACGACCGTACCAATATGTACTACTGAAGTAATTAAAAACGCAAAGTTCAATGATAAATACAAGTGTTGCCAGTAATAGTCCCACTACCAAACAAACAAACGTTGGCTGCAGTTCTTTGAGGCCAATCAATATTTCATCATCTTCATAAAAAATCTGCGATTTGTTGACTGACAATTGCTTCAGTGAATTTCTTATCCAGAAATCCAGCAGACCAGATGATAGAATCTTACGCGTAACATCATCGAATCTTCCTTTCAGTGGGAATCCCTTCCTCATTATCATACTCCCAGCGTAAGTCATAACGTTACCGTTGAAGCAAAAAATGTAGGATGGTCGGTTTTTCCGCTGGTATCTATTTTCGATAAATTCAAGGTATAACTTTGGCAAGAAGATAACGGAATCTCTAGTATAAGCCACTCTATCCATACAGTCGCTTAAGTCCACGCAATCTATCCACTTGTACAGAATCTCTTGCGAATGCTCTTCTTGGTCTTCACTGAAATATTTCTTCATGTTTGACAGGAACTGCATTCTGATGTTGCTTAGGAGAATTTCGCCCACAGTGCTCACTTGGTGCTGGTAAACGGGGTTCGTCAGAGTGCTTATGAGCGTCGTTTTATAAACAATACCGATGTGAATGGTATAAATAAACCATAGAGAAAACGCTAATCGAACGATGTTTGATTTCGGCAAGGGAAAAATTGCTACTCCCATTAGCACACCAAAGGTGCTTTCTATGCAATTGTAGAAGTTTCGGAAACGGTTATTTTCAAAAGCACTAAGTTTGCTGAAGCCCCAAATAGATAATATAAAAAATATAAACGTGACGAAGTTTAATATCCACGATTCTAAGGAAACTACAATAATTATTTTTTTCCAAGCGGGTATAGTGTCTGCATGGGGAACACACCACATTAGGTGTTCATAAAAATATGGTACTCCCATATCGAAATACTTTAATCTGTTTCTGGTATAGGCTTGGGACGATATACCAATGTCTCCTTCGTTCTCCAGAATATATGCTTGCAACCCAGTGGCTGTTGCGTTCTCAAATAGTTCTCCCCAATTTAATTCCTTCTCTGAAAGTGTATACGTCAGATTCACGTTGATTGCTTTTGAAATAGTGTTCAGCAATCTGGAATAAGAAGAGAACAATCATACAGGGTGTTCGAGTTTCAGGGTGTTGAGGTTACGATTTTATTTTTTCTTCAATAACTTTGTTATTAATTGCAGTAAATATATAAAACTTGGTATAGGGGAGCGTTCTGATATCAGAAATTGAAATATGGTCTCGGATTTGCTGCAAATTATTAGAGGGCGACACCTACAGTACTTTAGTAGGCCCATACTCGATAGTATAGGCCTAATGTGATACAAAAAATTTAAATAAAATTTGGGACACGTGGTGCTATGGGATGAGGTAAGCTCCATTTTCAATCTAGTTCAATTATCGTCCCAAAGAGTCTCAAAAGAAATACCACCTAAAAATCACATTAGCGGTGGAAGGATCAAGTAGTCGTTGGAAAATAATTGAATGTTCGTTGTTTAAAGAAATGTCACAAAATACTTGTCATTACTAAATACGAACGTCAAACGTATAACTTTTGTGCTTACAAAATGTTTTCTCATTCAGAAAAAGCTGATGTGTTGCTAATTTACGGTGAGTCACAAAGGAGCTATTTTGTCTGTGGTTATATCGAGAAAGATATCCACAACGCCTCATTCCTGATCATAGAACCTTTACAAGATTGGAAGCGACCTTGCGATGAAATGAAGAAGCATTTTCTGTTCGGAAAAATCAAATAATTGACCGAAGGGTAAGAAACAATGTTAATACAGCTAGACAGTATTCCGAACAAAATCCACGAAATTCTATCTATATGGCCAGCTAGGTAAGGTAAGGTAAGGTAAGGTAAGGTAAGGTAAGGGAAGGTAAGGTAAGGTAAGGCAAGGTAAGGCAAGGTAAGGTAAGGTAAGGTAAGGTAAGGTAAGGTTATACTCTTGAAATTAGAACAGGGATTATTAATTTTCTCTGAAAAATAATTGGAGAATGTTTGCACGATATATGGATTTGTCGCATGTATAAAATGGTGTATGAAATATTAATGAATTTGCTAAAATTTTCAAATTTCAGTCAATTGAAATACATTGAGGTATCCTTACATTATTTCGAATCCTTTTTTGAAAATATATCTATCCGAATTAGAAATCCGTTTCTTCGGCTTCATAACAAAGGGAGGCCAAACAACAGTCCTAACTTTCACTTGACAACCGTCCAATTTCCGCGGTATCTTATTGGGATACAACAATTTTCCATCACTCAATTCGCCATTAGAACACTGCCGAATTCTTTTGAAATTTGTAAAATTGTTACCACAGTTCTTGCTTCCGTATGGATACCACGTGTATATGTTATGTATCGGGCTATCTTCTTCATGGGGTACGACTACAAGTATATTGTAGATATCAGAAGCCCACAGTATCTCGACTATAGCGCTGATAGCCACTGTTGTGTTTTCAAATTTCGATGTTGATGCCACCAGAAACTTTGCGTGTGAATTGAAAATGTAACTGGACTTCAAACTGTCAAGAATATATCCTAATTCTTCGGTCCCGTTAATTTGCAACAAAAACATGTTCATACTGTTTCCTTTGGACAATTCAAATATTTCAGGTTCTATGTAGGTTCCGAAAGACCATCTTTCGAACTGTCGTTTAGAATCAACGTTTAATTTGGCGAAGAGATCGTCCTGTGAATTATTGGTGATAATAATTGTAGTCTCTCCAGGCTGCGTTGCTTCCACAACAATATTGAATAAGCAATGTTTCATGACTTCTATGTCTTTATCTTCAGAGCCCATCTGTAAATGGTTGTTAACATCTTTAAATAATATTTGAAAAATTATCGTAAATAAAATCAACATTCTGGAGTGGGAGCTTAAAATACAATGTTACCAATTTGAACATGAAAACCATTCTACTTAATTGTTTGTAGATATTGTCGGTTGAGTTTATGCAAGAAAAGAAAATAATTTACTAATCGACGTTGGTCATATTATGACTGTTCATAAAATATTAACAGAAGCGATAGATACAATAACAAATTCATAATGGATAGATGTTATTAATGAATTACGCTCGTAAAATCGATCAGCTGGAAGATGTAGGATGGATAGTTGGCCAGAGTTCCTTGTGTACATTTTTCAGAACTTTTTAAAACAATGACGAGTATCGTCAAAGTTATATATTTTTATTTTTAAACAACAAAATAGTATAATGTTTTTTCTAATAGTAATATTAATATATGTTGTTAATTTACAATTTAAGTCATAATTTTTAAACGACAAATGTTCATAATTTTAAAACTGCTTCGTTAAAAGCCTGTGAATATATAAAAGTATATATTTCAGGACTAATGCACGAAGACTGACTGATTCATCAATATTTTCTCTTACGTAAAATATATGCCTACCAATATTGTTTAAATTGTCCTTAATGCTGCTAATGGGGAAATAAATGGGGCATCTGATATTCTGTTGTATAGATTTTTATATCTATTAAAAAACTATTCGTCACTGTGTGACCAACTGCAGTAATTGCATAGCGACCATTTTGTTTAAAATTTGTAATTCATTTACAAAAACAGAATGATTTGCCTCAAGATATTGTGCACCATATTATGTAAGTTCGTAATATTAAATCTTATTCAAAATGGCAAATATTTCGTAATAAAATTCGTTTAAAATATTGCCCGATTCAATCCGTCTGTATAAATGTACACTGTGTTTCACTTTTACATATATTTGCCATGTATTTTTTATTATGAATGTTACCAACCAAATAAACAAATTTACTTAAGAATCAAATTGCTTTATAAAAAAAAACAAAAGTAAGCTTTCTCTGAACAGTAAATTAGAATTAGAAAAGTGCAGAATTTTATTTAGGAACACCTTATTGTTGATTGGTCCTTGATTAAAAATTTTCAATAAATGATTAGAGTTTTGTTCTCACAACACAAAAGAATAATCTACATGAAAAATTTAACGTTTTATTTATTTCAGTGTCAACCACCTGGCTTATTTCTTGCAATGGAGCCTTGCAGCCACCATTATTATACTCAAAAGCAGAGAAATCTTTCAGTCAGTGCACATACAAACTAGTTAAACAGTTCAAAATAAATTACATCAATTTAATCGAATTTCCTCACGTCACATCCAAAAGCAGTAATTCTTTCCTTTATTCCTCACTTCTTCGCCTACAAAAAGAAAAGCAATGGACTGTAACAATTAACAAGTTAAATGAAAATCACTTTGTTCCGGTATTCAAAGGACCAACTTGTTTTATAATACTGGTAAATACACGCCAAGATCTGAATATAGTTTTGAAAAATTTGACAACAGAGAATCATGACAACAAATTTCTTGTGATCCTTGAGTCAAATCTTAACAATTCAGTAGAAGCAGTTCCAGATGCTACGAAACTTTTTTTTAATAGAGACGAGGTAAATTTGAAAATCATAGTCCCAGATTGTAGCAACGTTACTCAACATGTGGTATATTCCTGGGTTCAACGATGTGACAGACCTAGACGAGATAGATTTATTCACTGCGCCTTTGGATCTTTCTACAACAAGTCACTCTTCCTAGATAACAATACACCTGTCGAACGTTGTATATTAAAAGCTGTTCACGCAAATCGTCCGCCTTATACGAGTTTCATAGAAGATAATAATAAAGTCCAAGGCATCGATGAAACACTTTTAAACACGGTGGCTTCTGCTTTACATTTAACTGTGGTCTATACTGAAGTGAATGAACTTGGTACAGCTTACTTCAATGGTACAATGACTGGACATCTCCTTTTATTACAAAATGGTTCTGCTGACGTTTTGTTGGGTTGTTATGGTCTGTCTGTGAAGAAAATGAAACATTTTCGATTTACCACAAGTCACATCCAGAAAAAGCTATCTTGGTGTGCACCTTCTAACCCAACTTTCAGTCACGATAAAGCATTCGAAAAGGCTCTGTCGTTTCGAATTGTGTACGCAGTATGCCTCTTCCTTGTCACATCCTTGGCTGTTTGGTGTATCAGCAATTTCGAACAACGAGAGTTACCTTTCTATAACAATTTTTTAAACACGCTTACGAGTTGTTGTTTTGCAATGACAGGATCCTCAAATAGGGTGTTACCGAGAACAACGAGAGTGAGATTATTGATGGGACTGTTTAGTGTCTCAGCACTTATTATATGTACCTCCTATTCATCGCATTTAACCAGTAGAGTCATTTTTGCAAAGTATATTGAGAAATATCATAACTTAGACGAGATATATAAAGATAATTTAACAGTTTATATGAAAGAGGGCACGCTAAATTTATTCAATACTTCCGGATTAAACATCTCCTCTTCTTTAACTACTGAAAAAATACTTACCAAGCTGAAAAAATGTATGAACATATCAGAGTGTTTAGAGAGAGTTGCGTATAACAACAGTGTTCTGTTCCTGTCGATGTTAGAAAGAACATACGCTTTTAAAAACAAAGGGTATTCATTGAAACCCTTACTCTACTGTTCCGATCAACCCGTTTATAAATTCCTATTAACCATGTACGTAAGAACAAATTTTCCTTTACTGGGAACGATCAATAGAGCGATTGAAAGAATTATATCGTCGGGGTTAATTAATAAATGGCAAAGAGTTGTCGCTGGCCAATTCATTCCACATGTTCCCACGGATTCTCTGATACAACTAATACATTTAATACCCGTTTTTAAAATGTATATCTGTCTGAATGGTATATCTGCATTGGTATTTGCAGTGGAACTAATTGTTGGAAGAATAATGAAAAAACAGATATAATTGAGATTTTAAAAAGCACATCACTTTTATTTAAAATTTGTGATTTGACAATTTTACGTTAACATGCAATATTTTATAGCTTGTTGAATTCACTACAACACGGTGATATTGATACGGTAAGAATTTTACTTGGTTTGAATATAGTGTTTCCTTGAAGCTGGACTTGTCAAACAAAGTGTTCAAAGTTTCAATGACGAAAAAACCTTCACTGGGAGTCTATTGTTACAGGAACCATATGCAGAATTGCACTTTGTTGCTATATGCCTTGGCTTTTTGTAACTTGATGTTAAAATAGTGGACATGGTTAACTGCAAAAACTTATTTCTTTGCTGAAATTTAAGTACAAGGTAAGTTGAAAAAGGTGATCTTTCATTATAATCAAATATTTGCCGACATTTTGGTTATGTTTTGATATAATTCATCAAATAAGGGCAGGAGTGGTGAGGGGAGAGACATTGTTTGAAAAAAATGCCCATAATTTCGGTCTGGATAAAATTATTTTGGTATTTATTGTACGCGGGCGTTTTTTATAAAAGCTAGCTCTTCGCATTTTTTTTAAAAACTGATAATTACCAAAAATTTAATAATGTTATTTGGAAAATCAAGTTATCATATATTCAGGCAAAAATTCTATCAAATATAAAAAATATTTTTAAATTTATTAAAAAATATATAATTTACAATCGCTTATCATTAAGGTAGGCTTTGAAAAACAATGGCATTAACTGACAGTTTGTCTCTTGCTTTGGTCTAAAATTGTCTAAATCTTATTTTGATTTCAGGAGTATGTTTTTCAGCGGATTCTCAAACCCTTTGGGTGCCCTGTAAATTAATATTATTTATGAAGACGAATGAATACTCCTTTTGAAATTCTCCCTCTAAAAATCATTACCGAAATTTCAGAATTGGTTGGTGAAATTATTTTCAAAATAACGCAGAAGTTCTAAAAAATATTAAGCTTTAACACTTGTATATTGAAAAGGAGAACTTTTGATTGAAAAATTGAAAATACTCTTGGCATAAATGCACTATATTGACCTAAAGAATTTTCGATAAAGTTGTGTCCCATTTTTAATGAAACACTCTGTACAGATAGTGAATCAATTAAACATTGTGACGAACATCCATTGCTTCTAATTTGGAATGTTTAGAAGATTGTTTGATTAAAAATTTATTATGGGTGGGTACCGTAGAACTATTAGGAAAAGTACATTTTATGAAGAGTGCCTACCATATTCATTATTTTCTTTAGTAGAATAAATGTATACTTACTAAAATTATTTAAATTGTTTTTAATATTGCTAATGCTTGAATACACGAAATACTTTGGAACCCATTGGAATAAATGTATTTTAAGCTATTTGTTCAAACATAGTTGTGACTAATTCACTTACGTCCAAAAACCTTTAAAAATAGGATGTTAAGCCTTACAGCCTGCACTGTATTATGTAAGTCGGCAATTTTAAATTCTACTTATAATGGAAAATATTTTCGTAAAAAAATCAAGTATAATTGTTATTTCAAATATTTCGTTTGCACTTACAATTGAATCATCATTTATATGCATTACACAACACTATTTCCTAGATCCTACATATCCTTCCTATTTTCGAAACGTCAGCTCTATAGAAACATTTTCATGTTTTATTTGTTTCAGTGTCGACCTGGTTTATTTTCTGCCGTGGAACCTTGCAGCTTCCCTCATCACATTCGAAAGAAGAATATTCCTTAAATCAGTGTACTTACAGACTTGTTAAAAAATTCAAAGTCAACCATATCGCGTTCATCAGATTTCACATTACACCTAAAAGTGATGATTCCTTCTATTACCACTCAGATTTATCATCAGTTTCTGGCATACATACAGAAAAATATTGGACTGTTACAATTGACAACTTAAACCAATATGATGTTATTCCTATGTTCAAAAGACCGACCTGTTTCATAATAACCGTAAAAATGCGAGAGGAATTGAACTGGGTATTAAAAAATTTAAAATTTAACGACAATCTAGGAAATAAATTCCTTGTGATTTTTCAGTCATCCCTTAACAGTACAGTGGAAGCAATTTCAAATGCAATGAAACTTTTTTTTAACAGAAACCAGTTAAATTTTAAAATTATAGTCCCAGATTCTAGCAACGTTACTCAACATACGGTGTACTCCTGGGTTCAGCGATGCGGAAAACCTAGACGAGATAGATTTATTTACTGTGCCTTTGGATCTTTCTACAACAAGTCACTCTACGTAGATAACAAAAAACCAGTTGACCCGTGCTTGGTAAAAGCCTTCCATGCAAAACGCCCGCCTTACACAAGTTACGTTGACCATAATAACAAACTGGCAGGGATCGAGGAAAAGGTATTAAGCACAGTCGCTTCTGCTTTAAGTTTAACTGTGACCTATACTGAATTTAATCACCTTAATGAGGCCTACTCAAACGACACAACCACCGAGAATTTTCAGTTGCTACAAAATGGCTCTGCTGATATTCTGTTCGGTTGTTATGCATTGTCTGAAGGAAGGCTGAAACATTTTGGAAGTACTGTGAGCTATTTAACAAAGAAGCTTTCTTGGTGTGCACATCACAAACCGATGTTCAGCTTTGGTAAAGCTTTCGAGGTGGTTCCCATGTCTCGGTTTCTGATATGTATAGTAGGTCTCTACCTCGGCATATCCTTGGTTGTTTGGTGTATCAGTAATCTCCAACAAGGAGAGTCACCTTTCTACAAGAAGTTTTTAAACGCGTTTACAAACAGCTGTTTGTCTTTTATAGGAACATCAATTGGGTCGTTACCGATGACGAAGACTGTGAGATTATTAATAACCTTACTAAGTCTGTCAGCACTTATTATAAACACGTTTTATTCATCGCATATAACCAGTAGACTTATCTCGGCAAAGTATATTCAGAAATACGACAACTTAAGCGAGATATATGACGATAATCTAACGGTTTATGCTGCACCTGGTGTATTGGGTATGTTTAATAATTCAGGAATAAACATCTCAGCTTCTATAATTGCTGAAAAAGTACTCAGCAGAATGGAAAAATGTTGGGACACCACACAATGTTTAAAGAGAGTTGCTGGTAACAAGAGTGTTCTATTTTTGTCAAGTTTAGAAATATATTATTTTTTAAAACAGGAAGAAATCCCGATAAAATCTTTAATATATTGTTCTCGACAATACGCTTATAGATTTCTATTAACCATGTATGTAAGGAAAGATTTTCCTTTACTTGGAAATGTCAATAGGATAATCGGAAGAATTAAAACTTCTGGATTAATTGATAAATGGATTAGTGAAGTTGGCGACAAATTTACATCTCTTGTACACTCAGATATTATGATAAAACTGAAACACCTAATACCTGTTTTTAAAATATATTTCTGTGTGATTGCATTATCCATATTTGTATTTGTGGTAGAACTAATTATTGTTAAAAGGGGCTGATAAATTATGGGTTTTATCATCCATTAATGCTTGGTTTTGATGTGCATCTACTATTGGCTATATGCTTATACAGGATGTCCCAGAATAAAGTGTACAACGGAAGACTACAGATTCGTAGATTCAAAATAGGTAAACATTAATTCAGAATTGGCAGGTACAATGACTTAAAGATTAAACTGAAATTACAGTCAACCTACAAAATCAGTGACTATTAGCACTTTGTTAAGTATTGTAATAAGGGTGGGAAGATAATGTAGACATTTAAAAAATATTTTTTGTACCCAAACCGCTTATTTAATCAAAATTCTGCAAGTGGCCCCAAAACTTCCAAATGGTAACATATATCAATAAAAAATAGTTGTCATTATTGCCCGAAAGAGGAAAAGTTATGAACGGATTTTATCACCATACATTAATTTTGTAGGAGTTGTTTTAAAAAACACTCTATATAACATCAAAATTTGTAGAGTTAAAACAAAAGCCCACACCCTAAAAATAATCAAAATGGATTAATACATATTCAAGTTATGTATTTACAAAATTCAATTGCGATTTTGGATATAGGTGAATTATCCTAAATCTGCCTATTTTGAGCCCACGAATCTGTGGTCTTCCGTTGTGCACGTTGTTCTGGCACACCCTGTATATGCACATTTTTCTTTTTATCTATCTTTGTACAAGAAAGTTTTATATATTTATACATCCAACTAGTGATTTATTAGTTGGCGAATTATTATTTTTTTAATTAATTTGTTACAAAAGTTAGTAAGTTTTAAATATCTATAACTTTAAATATGACGTGTCATTGGTGTGCTGTAATAATAATTATTATGTGCATTTTATTGTCGTGGCAAAATACACAGAGTGAAACGTCGATAAATAAAAATATGTGTTTTTCTTTATTAAATTAATCCCCACTATTGACTATTAAAAAAATAAATGTTTAAATCAGTTCCAATTGTGTAAGTACTAATTAAGCCTACTTAATTACTGTTATTAAATACTTGATATCTAATATAAACGGGTTTCTGTTTCTTTATGCTGATATAGAGATACCTTGATTAATTGTTAATTAATTAATTAATTAATTGTTTAACAATTTTAGCCATTTAAATGTATTGCTCAATAATAATTGGAAACTGTCCTTTTTGAAATGGATATTTAAAATTAAATAATGTGTGTCTGTAAAGCTGATGGTTGTTGATAGAACCAGTATATCAATTTTATTTTTTTATTTTTTCAAGTGTTCCGCACAGCCTTTGGCTTTGGATTTGGGGGTTGTCTCATTTCTGTGGTGTGTCTTTTTTTTAATTGGTTGATTTTTAATGTCATGTGATAACCAAAATTTCATAACATCTTTATTGTATACAGGCTGTCTTACGGTGACGGCCCATTAGAATATTTCGGAAACTACTTCGATTTAAATTTTGAAAATGTAGGCTTTGGGGTTTTCGGGGATGTTCTATTTAAATAAAATGATGCCATTGTTGTAGCACTTCCGATTATAATAGAAGTGGCTATCAACTTCTTTATTTTAAATGGAACACCCTATATATTACTGCATTAGCGACAAGATAAATTTAAAATAAGTCAAAAATGTTAAAGTTTCCCTGTATACCTAAATCTCACCGTTTTCGAGATAATCGAAATTTTATAGAAATGTTGACAGATGTAAGCATTTCGAAAATTCCTTATATCTTTTTTCGTTCTGGAAGCTTTCACTTGCTTTTCGGAATACACAAAAAACATAAGATTCCACTGTCAAAATCACCCGAAGAAAATTATACCAAGTGAATCATTTTTTTACGTTACATTTTGAAAACTTAAAACCGACAAATCTTTTTAAAATCAAATGGAACACCCTGTATTTTTTTGCACCATACTATAAAAAGTCAAATTCTCTTTTCAATAATTCTCTTTTCAATAATGTAGGCATCATAGCTCCGATTTTTTTAAATGTTTGCGGAATATTATTTAAACTCATACTAGGGTGGAATAAAACTCCAGTTTTGGGGGAGGCATCGCTTTTATTCAACAATCGATACTTCTACATAACAAAATCATTAAACTACCAAAGCACAGGGTACACAGATTTACTGACAACCTTGAAGTTACTGACTTAGCCACAGGGGCGGATCCAGAGAGAGATGGACTCTGGGAAATTTTATAATCGTAATTCATTCATTATACTAAAAAAAAGTTATGCAGTCAGGAAAGACATTTTTAAACAGAAAGATTTTTATCTTTATTAATCCGCGCCTGCCTAGCTTTGAACCCCACGTTTTGCATATACCTATGGGTAAATTTCCTATCTATAATCTATTCACTCTATTGGCAAAAATATTATTATGTTTTTGATAGTTGGTGAATAACTTCTAAAAAAAACTGTTTGTGTTTTCGGTGTTATCATTCCAAACAATTAGACAATTCTTAAATCTAGTTTAGACTTCTTAAATCGCGATTAATCCTCTAACAAAGCCGTGAAAATCAAGTGCAGAACTTGCGGAGAATGGTTTCAATTTTTAGTTACTCGTTCTCGTTTACCCGTGAGTCCCGTGACTGCTAAGTTTTGCAAATTCCATTCTCGGAACCTGCCGAATCATATGTTGCGGCTTTTGTTACAGGACTAACCGTACATATGACGAAAACTATGCAATGTAATTTGTAAACACTCCCAGAACACGTGTTGTGTACTCAATTCCACTAAAAATGCATCTTATTACAACCGTGATATATTAAGTGAGTATCAAGTAAACTCTTTCAATGTCAGTGACAACAATATCCGTGCAAAACATTCACAGGGAATTGAATTGCAAAGCTACAATAAAGTACGTGGTTGTGGTGCTAAGAAGAGATAGCAAAGTGGATCGATTTATTTCGAAGAAACCTGCAGCAGTCAGTTTCGGCCTGTTATTCTTGATTAGCATCTTCAAGCTGTCCAGCTCTTCCAGTTCTTTGGAATGCAGTGGTAAAGTCTGCTCTAGCATGTAACAGTTCGTCAGCAACTCCTCTGTCTCTCTCACAATTGAATCGCAGCAGAATGTTATAGCGGTCAGCCAAATCTGCAACAGAATCAGATCTGTAACGTTTGCAGGCACTCTCATTGTTACTTTTTTAATTTATGTTTTTCATTTTGTTAATAAATGTGGAAAATATCAAGATTGCGTTTTTCCAATATTGTAAAAGTTAACAAATGCACTGCAATTTACCCGCATTGTTGACAATAAAAACGTAGCAATTGATATCGACAAGCAGAGGAAGAAGCTTATCAATGAGCAAAGAGGTCAAATATATGAAGGTAACCCGCCCACTTGTAATCACACTCCTAGCTAAAAATGCAAAGCGCACAAGTACGAGTATTTTTTAAAATTATGGATAATTTCCCATGTAAACCTTTTTAATATTTTCCGGTTTATGTCAGATGTCTAGTTCCCGCCATTTTAACTTCTCATATCTTCTTATGTCATCAAAAACACCCCTTACAGGACCCACTTTAAGGACTAAATAAATATTATTGGTCGAATTTTTCATGAATGCTAAAGCCTGATCTGTTAATATTTATATTTCACTTCCAAAAATGATATGTCTTTACTTTGAAATACCAACGTTTTCCAATATTATCAGTTTTAATAATATAGTCCATTGAAATGAAGGCTGAACCTCCAATTTTTGACCTAGGTGGTCAGGAAAGGGGTCAAAAGGTCAAAAAACCGTAATAATTATTAAAATTAAATAATTAAATAAATGTATGTCATGATTTGGACAATTACTAAGGAAGAGAGGGGAAGTGTATATCTCCGGCGGTGAAACCTATTTGGGGACTAGTAGAGCGCGCACGCTACATGTATCGGCTGACTCGCAGTTGACAGCTCTAGCAGGTGTGTCTTTGGAATATAATGCGATTTCAAATATAATTAGCCTGCAGTTGTAGTGGATTTTTTTTTGCTACTTTAATTTTTAAATGGAAAACCAAAAATATTACTAATGATTAATGAATGAACAGAAAAAAAAATTTTAGAACGAAATACTTATTGCAAAAATGAAATATACA
>NW_019426072.1:685372-704113 GCF_000390285.2 Anoplophora glabripennis
ATGACATAAATTTATTTAATTTTAATAAGCAATAGCATAAAATCGATGTAAAATTTCCCTGGGAACACGATGGTGCAATTATTTTTTTGCTACTTGCCGTAGTTTACGAGATATTTGCGAAAAACCTTATTTTTTACGGTTTTTTGACCTTTTGACCCCTTTCCTGACCACATAGGTCAAAAATTTTTGCGGATTCGGATTCCTGAGGGTCGAAAACATATTTGCGCCCAGGTTTGATCGACAGAGGAAAAAATGGAGGTTCAGCCTTCATTTCAATGGACTAAATAATTACACCGCGCCACAAGACCAGTGTATCCTATAGCATTCTGCTGAATCCGAATTTCGTCAAGGTCCAATACTACATGACTGTAAGATGGCAGGCTTCCATAACCTCATAACCCAATAACCCCAATAATCCCAAAATCCTGGATGCGCGAGGATGTATATCCATGAATCTTTGAGAAATCGAGTGTGTTGTTTTGTTGTAGCTCCATAATTCCTTAACCCTACCCATGTAAGCTCCTGTAGATCCATGATCTAAGGTATACAAATTTATGTTTCTTTCTGATAAAACATAATAATATTTCCTTGATTGTACAATCAGTGTTTGTGAGTTTTTGAGGTTATAGGGTTATGGGGCTACGTTTTACATATTTTTAATAAAAAGTTGGTTGGTTGGTTATACGTTTTCGTCATAAACAAAATCTTCTATGCACTAGGGGTATTAGTAAAATGATCTCTGTTAAGCGACATTCACCCTTAATAACCTTCTTGGCGCATAATGAATTATTATGGTTTTAATTTGAAAAAAATCTAATTACTTACCACGGAGAAAAGTAGATATCCAGTATTTACAAGAATATTACCTTTGGTCATTTCAAAGTAAGTGTTGTCCCACGAAATATGATTCCTTATTATAAAAGTAAAAATATTCTGCATTTCCGATAAACAACAGAAAAATATAAAGAATAACGGCCAGCCAATTGCCTTATTAAAACACTTAGTTAAATGTGTGACATCCATGTACATTTTTTTAATATTCTTGATAAGGTAAATATTAGCAATATAAACACCATTTGCTTCGACGGGAAACATGTCATTTACAGCTTTACATCCATGTAATAAAAAGATGCCGATACTAAGAATTGTGTACGCAATGAGGAAATAAAAATAACGATACATGTGTATAGATATATAGTAGGAAATCTGAAGTTTATTTTCTATAATATCACTGATAATTAAGATTGTCATCGTTAGGTTGGCCAAGAAAAACCATATATTCTTATGCCAGTGTGGGGCAGTTAAACCCAACCTGATTTTTGTAAATTCAACCTTACGAAATAGGTCTTGCCAGCCATACATATTCCACGACGACCCTAGCACAGTGACAACAAGCAAACTGAAACCTCCTATTTCGGTAGAGCATTCAGCTACAGCTACTGTTATAGGACTTTGTACAAACAGTTTCTGGATTCGGAAAAACAAAAACGTGGAAGATAACGTCAGCATATAAAGAACTAGTAGTACAGAGTAAATCTTGAATGCTCTTGGGTAAATTAAGGCGTCCTTTTTGAAATTATACCATGGTATTACGCCAAACGCACACAAAAATATTGATATCGACTTTTCGAACATGGCTGACAATAGCTGACAACAGTGTTTCAACTTTGGTTCTCTATGACTGGCCTGTCGTTAATATACAGTTAATATACATAATAAATGTATGGGCTAGCAAACGTCATAATGAAGAGCACTCAAATATATTAAATAACCTCATTAAGTAATTACTGGAAGTAATAAAGTACCGTGTCTATCAATAAGAATGATGTCGTGAGATGGATATTAAAAATAGAATGGCTTCTTGAAAAATAGAACAAATTGTTATATTTTATTGATCAAGAGGAACTTGACATCCACCAGACATTTTTACATTTTACACAGCCACACAAAAAAAGTTCTGACCCAGAAACTAAAACTACCATACTTTATGTATTTTGACATCCTAAATTGAATACGCCAATACGCGAATAAGCCAAATTTTATTTTATTGTGTAATTTTTTTTAATCTTCGATTTTATGCCAAAAATAGCCACTACAAGTATACGAAAAAATGGGAAGAGTAAAAAAAGTTTCTAAATGAAATGTAATGTTAAAACCTATTTTTGTTGTTGGAATTGGCTAACGTAGAAAAAAAGTTGTGACAAAAATTTCTAATTTCTTTCATTCGAAGATATAAACCTGAAAAAAAAGACTACTAAAAATACCATTCAACTAGTTGTTAACGTGTACCAAAATTCAAATTTTCTCAGCGGGGGGCTCAAATCAAAAAAATATATTGGAAGTACCGCCCCTAAATTTACTTTCTAAACACCTCCTTAAAATATTTGCACAGCATTATGAAACACCCTGTATAAACACAAAACTCCATCGATATATTTTTCATCGTATCAGTTTTTGACTAGAATGTTATATGTGACAGTTAGTCAAAATTTTTTTTAGTAGTTTTCTTTAAATAACTCAGCGGGATGACTTTGTATGAAAAAATGCTTAGGACATGATTTTGTTCGTAATAAAAATAACTACAAAATGGCGGTGGTCCGATTACGAAATTAGTAATAACAAAGCCGTGAGATTGAAAAAACGGTATAAAACGTCAATTTTTTAAAGTTGCTGTAAAAATGTCAATTATAAACAAAAAGTGATAAAACTTTCGAAAACTATAGTTCAATATATATACAATAATGACGCTAAAGCCGAAAATCAGGAGAGCAAAACTTTTTGTTCTATAAGGTGTTATACATTCATCGGCATCTGAAACTCGAAACTTTGCCAAATTTGTTCGAAGCTTTGCTGACACTTGAAATTTGGTACACACATAGTGTAAATATGCAGAAACCAGAAGCAATTTGCAAAATTGAAGTATCTTTATTTTTGCAGTTTTGGTAAGGTTTTATACGTCACCCTAGTTTTATACGTCACCTTTTTTTAATTTTTGGACGTATATTTTTGTATATTTATAAAATATTCCATTACGGTAGATTAGCCAGCACAATTACCTACAATTAAAAAAAAATATTTTCATCGTTTAGATCCTAAGCTACTTAACATTTTGCGCCTGTTAGGCGCAAAACAAAAACGTACGTGTGGGATAACCTTTAACTTTAAGTAAAGAATTGTTTAAATTTACTGTTGCATATTTCTAATAGTATTCAAGCGCCGAAGAGCGGAGCTCGCGCTCGAAAATTAAAAGTTAAAGGTTTACCCCACACGTACGGTTTTGTTTTATGTTGATATGTTGAATAATGTACGACTACGGCTAACAGGCGCAAAATGTTAAGTAGCTTAGGATCTAAACGATGAAAATTATTATTTTTTTAATTGTAGGTAATTGTGCTGGTTAATCTACCGTGATGGAATATTTTATAAATATACATATATATTTTTCCAAAAATTAAAAAAACGGTGACGTATAAAACTAGGGTGACGTATAAAACCTTACCAAAACTGCAAAAATGAAGATACTTGAATTTTGCAAATTGCTTTTGGTTTCTGCATATTTACACTATGTGTGTACCAAATTTCAAGTGTCAGCAAAGCTTCGAACAAATTTGGCAAAGTTTCGAGTTTCAGATGCCGATGAATGTATAACACCTTATAGAACAAAAAGTTTTGCTCTCCTGATTTTCGGCTTTAGCGTCATTATTGTATATATATTGAACTATAGTTTTCGAAAGTTTTATCACTTTTTGTTTATAATTGACATTTTTACAGCAACTTAAAAAAATTGGCGTTTTATACCGTTTTTTCAATCTCACGGCTTTGTTATTGCAAATTTCGTAATCGGACCTCCGCCATTTTGTAGCTATTTTTATTACGAACAAAATCATGTCCTAAGCATTTTTTCGTACAAAGTCATCCCGCTGAGTTAGTTAAAGAAAACTACTAAAAAAAAAAAAAAAAAATTTACGATTAAATTGTTAATTTTTTTTTTCCTGATAAAATACTTTGTCAGCAAATTAGCCTGTTATTGTACTCATCATTTATAGTATTCCTTTGTAGTTATTTCCGAGTTATTAAGGAAATGTCACCAACAGTAACTTTTTGGCCTCTGTCGACTGGACTATATGTGTAATTTTGAATATTACACATGCTGTCTGCCTATTTCACACATAATTGATCGATATGGATGTCAAAGTACACATTAAAACATTTCACCTGATCATTATCTTTCCGGAAAAATAGAAAAGATGTCAGTTTTTTCTGTTTAAATACAGTTCATTGGAAACAATTTGATGTAAGTTTTATATACTTATGTAGTTTGTTTGTAATTTTAAAAGATTTTGTCAACAACTAATTAATTTATAAGTATTTCTATAGTAATTACCAATACTGCTTAACTATTGGCTAACAAGTACAATTTGAAAACTGGTAAAAGATGCTTTAGCCTTATGATACCTTTTTCAGGACTTGAATTTGGTTCTAAATCTTCTTTAAAGTCATTTTCCCATTTTATGATTAATCCTGCGCTGGTAAGTCTTTCAATTATACTGATGATTCTTTCCAGTAAAGGAAACTTCTTTCTTACGTGCCTAACCGATCTACAAGCGGGAAGGTGTTGCTCAGCTCTCATTTGTATCCCAAGAATTACCTGCCCAAGTGCGCGTGCCAGTGTTTTTGGGACGATTTAATAACACCACTGCAGGAAACAATGCGGCAATTGCAAACATTATTCGAAATGATATAAATAAAAATTTGTACATCGAGATACTAAGCTTATTAGTGAGTGTAATTTTCGTTTATTCTGGCTTACGCCGAAATATTGCTTTATTTACGTAGAACCAGTGACGTACCGGGAGACTGGTGTCCCCACAAAACAATAAGGAATCGTAGAATAAACTACATCTTTAACGGGTTTAATTTGAAAATTTTAAATTACTCACCATTGATAGCAGGAGATATCCAATATTCACAAGTATTATAGTGTTGGTAATTTCATAGGAAACGTCTTCCCATATAAAGTGGTCGTTGATTATGAAGATAAAAATGTTCTGCCATCCCACCAAACAGAAAGAATATATAAAGAATGACGGCCAACCTACTAATTGATTGAAGTATTGGTTAATATACGTTATATCCTGGTACAACTGTTTTATTTTTCTGATAAGGTAAATACTGTCATAAAAATTAAGTGTTTCGACATGGAACAAGCCATTCATAAATTTATATATGCGTAACAAGAAAATGCCGATACTAAGAATTGTGTATGCAATGGGGAAGTAAAAATAACTATACACGACGTAGAATGTATAATACAAAATAGAAGATCCACTTTCTACAATATAAACGGCAAATAAGACCACCAGTATTACACTTGCCATGAAAAACCAGGTGTTGGTATAGGAATTTGTGGAAGTTAAGCTCAATCTGACTTTCGCAAGTTGAATCTTACGAAATAGGTCTTGCCAGCAATGCATATTCCAAAACGACGATCCCATCACAGTTACCACAAGCAAACCGAAACCTATTATTTCAGTAAAGGATTCAACTATAACTTTTGAGATAAGGTTTTGTGCAAACATTATCCGGATTCGCAGAAATACGAGTGTGGAAGATAAGACCAGCGCAAGAGCAATTAGTAGTACGGAATATATTTTAAACACTTTCGGATAAATTAACTCGTTTCTCTGGAAACTGTACCACGGTATTACACCAAACACACATAAAAAAATTGACATCGGCTTTCCGAACATTGCTTACGAAGAGTACTGCGACTTCGGGTCCGTATAACTGGTTAATAATAACATACCTGTATATAGTTGGCAATTAAATATAAAATGTCAGTGAATTAAAAGCACTCAAATAATGCAGATAATCTAAAGTACTGCATCCATCAATAATGAACGAGTACGTGGTTATAACAAGACCGATATTAAAATGTAGCATCGTTTATTGAAAAATGGAAACCCTTGTTCACATTTTCCAAATTGCTGAAAAGAGAATAACATAAAAATGGGCAACCGCGACACACTTTTCATTTTACAATTCATTTGCATGCATAGAGACCTCAGTGAGAAGTAGATAATAATATTTGATTCTGCTGATTTCAGAAAAAAACATTACTTACTTCCAATTCCATGAATTTCAATGAACGTTTAGTTGATTGAATAACAGACAAAAAGTTGCGAAATTTTCAGTTACTAGGTACTGAAAAATAAAATTTCTTATAGGCTACTCGTAGTTCGGCAGGCTCACATTTATTTTCCTCAGCTTAGTTTCTCAACTGTGTTAATTAGAGTCGAATATACAACCTGTTTTAAGCCACAAGGCCATCCTTCGGAGAAGGCTTCATCAAATTTAACAGTTTTTTTAACAAGTTTACTTAGACTGTCGGGGCCATGTGTTGAGCATCTGGTATAAAGAGAAAAATCGATATTTCAGATAACGCGCGAAATGCATTCCAAAGAACTAGGAATTCCAAGAATAAGTTGTTAAAAAATAATAATAGATCAAATAGCTGGTTTTTAGGCGGATTTTCCAAGCTATAAGAATAGATTAGATGAGATTGACTAATCCGTCCCGTATTGCTACACGGAGTCACTAGAGGAAGGCTAGGGTTACTTGTAAGTCCAGTTAGTCACATAATTATTTATATAAATGTAAATTCAGTTCATTAGATAACTATTAACATGGCATAGTTATGCCAAAGCGTCCCGATATTAAGGGTTCCCGACAGTAAGATAAGAACAGAAACGTATGGACCCAAGAAATGGGCGTGTCGAAGCGAGGTGTCGAATTCAGGAGAGATCTCGAAAAAAAAGGCAGTTTTTCCTTGGGTTCCACATGGAGCAGTCTACTTAGTTTTAGAGTCTCGGGTTAATTTAATAAATTCCAAATTTTGCTACGGATCGCGCATTCCCTGAATCTGGGTACGCTGTCGCGTGTCAATAAAGTAATTAATAATGTTTTTCGAGCCCGTTGTGTCGTTATTTTGTTTGTTTTGTTTTATTGTTATTAAAACCTTTCCTGGAAGGTTTTTGAGTTTTCTTGTACTTCCAACTTAAATATCACCCTATACAACCAACCACTGGATTACCTTGTACATGAGCGACGTACGGTGTCTGGAATTCATTCTCTGAACGTACAACATTTCTTACTTCCCACGTATTAATTAAAGTGTAATGATAATTATAAACTCCCTTTCGAGAAGTTAATAGTAAACTCTTTTGTCAGTTAATACCGTTATGATACTGGTCATAGTGGTAGATAGATAGATAAAGAAATAACCCTTCAGATTACAATACGTTGATATATACGAGTGTGGTCTGAAAAGTTTCCGACCTCAACATGAAGATGGCAGCACTCGTAAATAAAAGCTAGTGAATTTCGTTGTTCATCTGTTGACAGTTACTCACCAAAATTTCAGCCAATTTGGACGCGCAGTCGTTATGTAACAGTCGTTTGAGTGAGTAGATGTGAATGTTTTTATGAAAATGGACAAAATCGAGTATCGGGCTGTCATTAAATATTTGTTTTTGAAAGGCAATACGCCTACGCAAATTAAAGATGAGTTGGATTCTGTGTATGGGGACTCTGCACCATCATTTACCACAGTGAAATTTTGAGCTGGGAGACTATGAACGTTCGGGACGTCCAAAAACTGCAACTACCGACGAAAACATCGCCAAAGTTCACCAAATGGTGCTAGACGACCGTCGAATTAAAGTGAGAGAGATAGAAGAGGTTATGAACATGTCAAAGAAACGTGTTTGTCACATATTAAATCAACATTTAAACATGAGAAAGCTGTCCGCGTGTTGGGTGCCGCGTTTGCTCACGTTAGACCAAAAACGTGTTCGAATGAGCATTTCCAACGCTCTGTTGGCGCAGTTTAGGCGCAATAAATACAAGTTTTGGCGCCGATTAATTACTGTAGATGAAACTTGGATACACCATTATACGCCCGAAACAAAAATACACTCCAAATAGTGGACTGCAAAGTGGGAACCTGCTCCAAAAAAAAAACAAAAACAGTTTTTTCGGCTGGGAAAGTGATGAGGACTGTTTTTAATAGTTATTTTAATCGATTATCTTCAAAAAGGAAAAACCATTACAGGAGCATACTACGCATCACTTGACAAGCTGAAGGCAGAACTTGCGGAAAAACGGCAACATTTGCAGAAAAAGAAAATCCTGTTTCACCAAGACAACGCACCGTCTTACACCTTAGCGGTTGCCATGGCGAAAATCCGCGAATTACGGTTTGAACTGCTTGACCATTCGCCTTACTCACCAGATCTAGCCCCAAGCGACTTCTTTTTGTTCCCTCATCTAAAAATTGCGCTCGGAGGACAGAGATTTTCGTCACATGAAGAGGCAATCACCTTCGTGAATTATTTTGCAGAGAAAAACGCCGAGTACTATTTGGACGGGTTACAGAGATGGGAGCATCGCTGGGAGAAGTGTGTAGAGTTACAAGGAGACTATGTTGAAAAATAAAAAAAAAATTCTGAAAAAATCTTGTATCTTTGTTAGGTCGGAAACTTTTCAGACCATCCTCGTAATCACGGATTTTGCGGGAGCTGTCGTCATTTAAAAACTTCAAATTCAACACATTTGTTCAAGGAAAATAAAACACGATAATTTGTTAGAAGATAGAAATATACATGACCTTTCCTCTGATTATTTAAGAAAAAACAATACGAATAACTAAAAATCAATAAAAAATCAAATCATATACTGGAAATACTTAAGTCAAACATATTATGCTTACATATGTAAAAAGTTGTTTGATACCTTACGGTTCTAAAATCAATAGATGCATATACACAATAAGTAACGTTTAGAGAATTCTAATATTGATTTTCATCACGATGATTACCATTTTCTCTACCTACAAACATAAATTAGTCATTTTCAGTCATATACAGGTTACGTAATTTCATAAATTGTTTCATGTTGTATTTCACATCGTTAAGGTTTTACAATCAGCCAAACATGTATTCTTGCTTTTATAGAAAAAAAATTACATACATATACAGGGTGGGCCAATGGAAACTTTCCACCCCGATTTTTTTTGGTTTAAAATAAAAATCTGGGAAAACGCTCGGATACGTCGACTTTTGATTTGAGGGGGAACTATTTTTCAGTTTTTTTCATCCCCGTAACTTTAACCTCCTAGCTGGGGAGATAACAATCCCCCAAATTTGAATAGGGGATAGGGGTCGTGCCATACCTCTTTTTAAAGGTCTCATCGAGTTCTTTATGACCCTACAATTTCGCCTCATTATTTTTTTCCGTAACGAAATGACAACTTGTCAAAATAAAAATAAATAAAAATAGTTACTAATTTATTGATTAGGTCTACACGTGAACTTTATCTAACAAACTGTTCAAAATGTCCGCCATTAACATCCATGCAATAATAAAATCGATTCTTTATCTCTTCTCTAACATTTTGCAACATATCGTCAGTTATCTTTTGGTGAATTTTAAGGGGAATCTTTCGTACAAAATTTTTATCTAGGAAGCTTCGTAAAAAATACAGGGTGTTGAACTTAAAAAAAATTTAAATAATTTAAAAAAAAAGTGAAATTGGACACATGTATTTTTGTAAACATTGGCTAAAATCTGAGGGTTTCTTCTAAAATTTACATGCTCCAGTGGCGGAGATACAGAGTATCGATGGCATATTTTCTAAATAAAATAGTCACTGCTTTACTGTAACAATCATGATATTTTCGGATTCGTCTTTCAATTTTCTTAAAATTATTAGTCTCGTATGTTTTTGGAAGAAAAGCCTGATTTTGGAGTAAAACTTAAAAAACAAACTGAAAACATTTTTACTTAAATGACATGACAAACACTAATCATCCGGTTATTTAATCAAATAAAAAAATTAATAACATTTGTCATCATTTTAATGATTTTATTTCTTTTTAACGAAATGTCCTAGATATAAACTTTATACGAGGTTTCATTTTTGATCACCGTTTGTGAATCACCCTGTATATTCGATGGACAGAATAAATTATATTTAAAAAATATGTGTATTTCCATATCATAGTAGTTCATGTTTTACTAAAATAAAAAATTCTATCGCTTATAACGAAAATTTCTACAAAACTCTCCATTATTTGAAAAACCAATAATTTATTATGAAAAGTTTGTTTGTAAGTAAAAGAAATTTGCTTTACTTACATACTAATCTTTTTACTGTTACCATCTCTATCTCGGATAAATTATGATTAATGTTACTAATGCACAAATAATCACACCGTTAGTATACAAAAATTATACAGATATATCCACCAACCAAGTTGTGATATACTTGTATTCATGTAACAAATGAATGGTAGCAGTTACTTATTTGTTGAGTATGCTAGTAAAATTTTAAAAGAATTAGAAAATGGTACATTTTGGGGGATTTATTGCATTAGGTAGGTATATTCAATTCAAAATTTAAAAAGTGTATATTATTCTGCGGTTCACTTTTCATGAAGCCACCCTTATATCTCGAATATTTTAAATTGAAATAATTGTCTGCAAGATGATTGTTTTAGTATTTCTTGTAAAATTTGAGTTTAATAATAAATGCCCGGTTGTAAAATTAATACAGACTGGATTCTTATGAAACATATGGTAACATTTTTATGGAAAACTTAATAATTTATTCTAATTTAGCAACCCTAGAAACACACCAATTTTTAATAAAATATCTTCAAAAGTGGACGAGATGAGTGTACCCAAACATTTAGTTTTTTTATTTTAGGATGCCGTTAATTTAAAAGCTATAAGAAATGGATAAGCCGTCCTTTTACTTCTTATACAGGGTGTCCCTGAAAAGGATGGACAACACTTGACCACAGATTCCTTGGATGAAAATAAGACTATTTAACCTAAATTACCTAAATACAAAAGTGGTAATTTTACTCGAAATCCATAAACAATATCAAAATTTTGTAAGAGGCAAAAAATCTTCTAAAATAGTGCTTATTTTAAAAAATATACATTCTGTCGTCACTGGCGTACACACAAAAAAAGTTACGGGATAGCCAGTGGCGCAGGCACTAGAAAGAGAACATCCTGTATATGTATTCACATCAAATTCTATATTTACATTGCCCTCCTATAAAAAAAATTATACCAAATTTGAAGTTTCGAAGGAAAACAGTATTCAAAGTATTTGATAAAAACTAGGTAATTTGTTCTATATTTAGAAGGCTGTATCTCAGTAGGCGTGCACTTTTGTATATAGGTAAGTTAGGTTGCATCCAAGGAATCTGTGGTCAAGCGTTGTCTATCCTTTTCATTGACACCCTGTATATTAAACTATTAAAGTCTTGAGAAAAATTTATCTCAATTTCTAGAGCACTATGAAGAATTGTTATTATTATCATCAGTCCGAATTGTAAACAACAATTTAAGAAATATGGCATATTTACACTACCAAGTGTCTATATCTTAGAATGTCTCTTGTATATTAAGGAAAATCTCCATATGTTTCGTCAACATTTTATAAACCATGATTATCCTACTAGAAACAGGTGCAATATAAACCCTGTTCCTCTTAGACTAAGTAGAACTAGAGTCGGTTCTAATTACTATTGCGTGCGCTTTTTTAATATGCTACCTGAAGAAATTAGGTCCTTGTGTAATGCTCACTATAAAATGAGAATAAGGAACTTCCTTAAAATGAAGACTTTTTACTCATTTGATGATTATTTTAATGATGATTTTGTTGCTCTTGTTAGTCCCCTAGGAATACCATGTAATGTGTGTGATGTGTGATATATTTCTTTATGTATTTTGTAATAGTGCCTTTTTTGTATCTATATTATTTATTTGTAGTATTTTTTTAATGATTTATTCACATATCTGTGCTTTAGTTTTAACCTATGTTTAGTTGCTGATACTTTTGGTGTCATATTTCTTTTGTGACTTGTGTAAACATTTATCTTATGTTCTGACATCAAATTATTATTATTTTAAAAAACATGACTTGTTATGTGTCTGTAATATTTCCATTGGATTTATTAAAATTAGACTGGATAGGTTCTCTTTTCTCGAGATTGGGGTCACGACGCAATAAAACAAAGTACCTTCATCTCCCATCAAAGGGATTTTAGTGGAGTGCCAGCTAATTCTGAAAACTTATAGTAAATGCCAATCTTTTAATGGAAAGGCTTAAAGAACGAAAATCGATTAAATCGACGCAAAGTGGATTTAACCCCTTAGACTAATAAGATTTTTCCTTCAGCATATCTGATGAAAATGTGAAAATTGTTAACCATAGATTTAGCAACTCTTTTACTTTATCAAAGGCTTGTATTATACCTTGAATAAAATAAAATTATTCGTAGCATTCGCTCCTAATATAAAAGCTTCTCTTAGAATTCTTCAGGCACTTTTCTGAAAGTAGCGATATGCAAATTACGAAAACTTTTATAGTGGAGCGGCTGATAAAAATGTGAATATGAGAAGTTTAATGGGTTTTATCACTAGAAACGGTTGATTTTTGCTTAAAAAATCCTTCAGAAATATTATTCACAACTGATTGTATTATACAATTGATATTACTTTAGTAGTAGTTTGTAATACATAATGCATTTATATATTGTTAAAACAACATGCATATACTTCGGTAAGTTTTCGATAATTANGTCTGTAGGTTCGCAGTGTGTACAACTGCTAGTCAATTATTAGCGCTGTTGCCACATCTACATAGTCTTTATGCGTTCATTAAATATAATTTAAAACTACTTAAATATGATATTTTTATGCTGTTAATTAGTCAATATGTATGCTATGTGCATATGAGTAGATTTCTTTGCTATATAAATAATGTTTATCGCAAATAATTTCAATAGAATTTAAGTTTTTCAAATTGGAAGATTGGAAGCGGGTTTTAGTCCCATACGAAAAGCATATATGACCCCCTGCGCTCCTCACTTCCCTCGGACCCCGATATAGCTCCTTAAATCACGTTATTTTAACCGCCTCGTGTGGAGGGGGAACTGTAGCATATTGTAGGCAAGTGTGACGCGCCTACAAGCAAAGGATTTCTGGCCTCACTGTGGTGGGGACTAATAGGGAGTAACAATATTCAAACAATTATTTTATACTGTTATTTTGATTTTTGATAAATGTAATAGGTAATTGGAAATTAGTTTACCTAGCTGTTTATTTAGGTTAATAGTAGAATAGTAGGTATTAGAAATATACGGTGAATTTTACAGTGGGGTCCGGCCTCAGTTGCTTCATACGACGAGCCGCCACTGCTAAAATAATAAATAAATTAAATAACACAAGTATTTATAAAAGTAATCAGATAACTTATAATAAATACCTAGTTGTAGTTTGTAAAGATTTTAAGACAAAATTAATAGAAAATAAATTAATCGTTTATTTCGTTGACTGTTGCTTTTGGCGCAAGAACTTAATACCATTATAACTAAATATAGTAATATATAATTCTAAAATGCTCAGTCAGTATTTCATTCCCCGAATGGTTAGTAATTCCAGTTCATTAGATTAATTCAAGTCCCATCCTTAGAATCAATATGTGTCCCTTAACAAACCAATCAAGCAAATGGCATTCGATAATGTATGCTGTCTGTATTCCTTGATGATTCGAGTAACACTCATATCTCACTGTGAAAACCATGCCGTTACTATTGGGATATAGTCCTAAAGACATACTCTTTTTGCAAAGCATTTCAAAACTGGCGACTCTTCTGGGGGTCGTGCCCAGCTGTGATTATGAAAATGGAAAACCGACATTTAAAATCTTGTACAGGTGTTACACGTTGTGCTTGGCGTGTGCTATGACTGCCATTTCCTTGGTATCGATGAGCTACCATTACGCTGAAGAACAGTTTCCTATTACTGGGATATTTACAAGCTTGATAGTTGAACAAGCAGGGTTAACTTTATGCGTGGTGGCCACTTTGGGCTCGTCATTTTGGAACATGGAGAGTTGGAACAAGCTATTCAATCAACTGTCTCGATTAGAACGACAGTCGAACTTGAACACCAAAGGGTTAAGGAGTGGCTCTATAATGAAGCATCCTTTAACGATGCTTAGTGTTGGGATCATATATTACACACTTTTACTTGGATATAACTGTTCATTTATACCTACATATATGTATGTCTACTACATCTCTCACATATTATTTCATTTTATAAGGTTGGTGCTGAACCACGTAATGTACAATGTAACCGTTTCTATAAGAGTGAAGTATGAAGACTTGGACAATATGGTTGTTGGTGTCAACTCTTCCGCCACCAGGAAAGATGCCGTGAAAATCATCCGGAAAGTCAGAGTATTGAACTTGCAATTGGACAGCATCGTGGAAACGTACAATTCTTTCTTTGGTTGGCCAATACTGTTCTTATTGGCACACGCGGTATCACAGATATTATGTAGCCTGTCGTTCCTGACTAAGGGACATTTATCCAGGATGCTTGGCCTCAATCTGATGCTATTTTCTTATATTATTGGGGATATAGTAAGTATTACTTAAATAAATATTTAAATAACTCATAATGGCACTTCCACAGATAATTGACTGTGTAGTATCATGTTACTTGTGTATATTACAGGACAGGTAGTAAGTGTGATTTTGTTTGAATGTCTTCAATTACATAAACGAAAAAAATAAAAAAGTGGTCTGACTTGGAGACCCCACTAAGCCCTATATGATCACTAAAAATTGTTGCAAATTCCGAAGAATCATGGCAAAATGAACACTAGTTCTAGTCCTCTTTTATTTGAAACAGTCTAAGTCTTATTCCTAGGTATTTTGGCGCGCTGCAAGACCAGAAGTAATTGTTGATGAAAGGATGAACGTCAGTTTTTCGGGAGATGATATTCCTGTTAGAGTCGAGTCCGAAGAGGCGAAAGCAGACAATGATCAATAAAAAAATATATCTACCCTTGTTGTTAAAATGCTGCTTGATCTGTTGATTCGAGTTGTATGTGCTATTGAAAACAGTTATGTACACCATAGAGGAGGTAAGTATTATTTGCCAGTCGAGGACGATTTTACGCCCAAACGGAGCGAGGGCTGGCAATAGAGTCCGAGACTGGTAAATTATACATAACTGCTGCGTGGTGTATAACATTTTATCTGGTTCCACAGTTCTTTATGGTTCATGAAATAAAGATTAGGTTTTATTTTTTGACATTTCTTAATCAATTCATTTTGACATTATTCGAAATCTTACAAAGTCGCCTTGGTTGTTTGGATTTTGTCATAAGGCGTTTATAAACAAAGCTACATAAAATTTGCTATTATGCAAATGCTGCCTGCGAACTTTTTTTGCCCGAGAAGTCGAAAGTGCGCTACGGACGAGTATATAGAAATTTCAATGAATGGTGCCAGGACAAAAATATTGGTGTTTCTGAAATGTCACTGTTAGCATATTTCATGGAGAAGTCAAGAACTTTAAAGTCACCGGCGAGTTTGTGGAGTGAATACTCAATGATTAAGTCAACTATTTTCATAGATGAGAACGTGGATATATCAAAATATCCCAAGCTGAGAGCATTTTTGAAACGTAAGAATGACGGCTATACACCTAAAAAGTTAAACGTTTTTATAAGAGAACAAGTCAACGATTTTCTCGTTCAGGCACCTGATAACACATATTTGCTAATGAAGGTAGTGACGGTCTTAGGCATTGCAGGAGCATGCCCTTCTGATGAGTTATGCAAACTTACTTTGGACAACGTCAATTTCAAAAATTTCGATGACATTATTGTAGTTAAAATTCCAAATTCTAAAAATGGTAAGTCACGTACGTTTACAATCACTTTTTGTCTGGATTCTGTTTCTCACCTAAAAATTCTCAAGAAATATATCAAGATTAGATTGGAAATTAAAACTGAAATTTCACGCTTTTTTATGCGCTGTCAAGCAGGTAGATGTTACAACCAACCAGTCGGCAAGAATACCCTTTCTATAATTTCTAATAAGACTGCAGCTGAACATCCTGAAACATATACAGGCCATTCATTCCGAAGAACATCGTCAACGTTACTGGCTAAGCAGTTGATGTCAGTCAAGAGACATGGTGAGTGGAAATCAGCCACAATTGCAGATAGTTATGTTGCCGACAGATTGAGTACCAAAAATGAAATAACCAACAGGATTCTTTACAATGACACTTCAGCTCCAGGTTCCAGTAGTACGTCGCATCATCCTGTTTTAATGGATCAGTCAGATAATATCATATACCTTATGACTGGACTCACCGAACTGTTAATTTGTTAATATAAACGGCAATCGCACAGACGAGGACGAGAGAGATAGAGCTAGTGTAGGCTTCATTCACAGAACTTTGACTGTAATGCGCTACACTTGATTCATCCAATCAGCTAGCTATACTCTATTCCTTACCCTTTTCAACTCTATTAAAAATATGTAGTTACCTATACAGGGTGTTAAAAAAAGAGTGTAAAATATTTCAGGAGGTAATAGTATGAACCAAAATAAGCAGAAAAGTCTTAATGAACATGAGTCCGCAAAGTAACGGTTGCGGAGATATGGACCACTATTCGTTTTTCAAACATTTTATTTTANTGTATTATCAGTCAAGAGACATGGTGAGTGGAAATCAGCCACAATTGCAGATAGTTATGTTGCCGACAGATTGAGTAACAAAAATGAAATAACCAACAGGATTCTTTACAATGACACTTCAGCTCCAGGTTCCAATAGTACGTCGCATCATCCTGTTTTAATGGATCAGTCAGATAATATCATGTACCTTACGACTGGACTCACCGAACTGTTAATTTCCTAATATAAACGGCAATCGCACAGACGAGGACGAGAGAGATAGAGTTAGTGTAGGCTTCGTTCGCAGAACTTTGACTGTAATGCGCTACACTTAATTCATCCAATCAGCTAGCTATACTTTATTCCTTACCCTTTTCAACTCTATTAAAAATATGTAGTTACCTATATATTAATTCTACATTTATGGTATTAAGAAATACAGTACTCTTAAAATAACTCTCCAAGTAACAAAATTACTAAAATACATATTATATTTATTGATAAATTTGTCAATATTCTTTATATTAACTTAAACTGAATTAAATTCGATTTCTCTTCTTTTAACAATACATATTTGCGCGAGTTAAATTAATTAATTATTATTAATCAATAATATGCATAAGCACTATTTGTTTACATGGCATTTCTATATAAATTGAAGGTACTAAAGGGGATATGTAATAATTACGAATTTAAAATTAAACATATTTTATTATACACATATTTAAAAAATATGTTCATAGTTACAACTTTCCAAAGAGTTTTTATAATGCCTTTTAAGACGCAGTTGTTTCAAATGTTCTTGCTTTGCAAAACTGCATAAATTGAAATTATTTCGATACTTTCTTCCTTCAACATAATTACTTAAAGAGATTTTTTGCTGAAGCACATTATATAAGCACAATTCAGTTGAAACTGTTTATTTATATTCAATTTGATGTTAAAAAAGTCGAAGAGTGACACATATGAGGGGGCAAAATTTTGACGTTAAAATGGCATATTATTTTGAGGATGGAGGAAATAATATAATCTAATAAGTTATCATCAGAGACAACTCTACATGATCACTATTTTCAAAAAAATGCGAAAAGTATAAACATGTTGGTAACATCATAACCTCTTTCCTACCTATGAAATTTAATTTTTTTCTCCACTTAAACATCTCTTGATCCCTGAACACGGTTGCACCATTTTGTTTTCACAAGTATTTCATATACACTGTCACGCACAAAAATTTAAGAAATTTTTTACATGACTTAATCTAAGATTTGCTTACGATATTTCTGTACCGGTATATCGGTGTACCATTATTTGTTTTACCGGTATTTGCCTGCACTAGCTTCATCCGCACACATCAGCGCGATTGACTTCTCTTTCTAAGGCTAGTCCATAGTTTACTAGGTCTATGGATAATATCATAGAATTTCTATGGATAACATTGAGCCTCCAATGACTGAAATGGAGCGGTCAAATCATTTTGAGAAAAATGGGACAATTAGTAAACGCGAGGGGAATATTTTTCCAGTTTATAAATGTTACTAAATGTAATAACTGTACAATTACTATAAATATTCATTAATAATAATTAAGGTGGCCATATCCCTGGCCGAGAAATAGTCAAATTTCTGGCGTTTTTAGGTATTGAAATCTTGAAAAGTATGTAGAACAAAAGTAAGCACAAAAATAAAATCCTTGGTGTTCTATTTATTCATTGTTAATATTTAAATTTATTCAAATAAAATGATAACTAAAAACAAAGCGTTTGTAAATGCGTTTGCTGTTATTATAACCCCACATTTTAAGAATAATTTTCACGTACTAAACAATTTTATATGTAGGACTAAGCAAGTAAATGTTATAAGAATATTTACATGTGGAGTTATACAGGGTGTATCTAAATAACACCGAAAAAATTCAAGGGGCGATTCTCCGATGAAAATTAATAGGGGTCTTTGGTATAAAATTTTTTGAAAAAACCCTCCCCTGAAAAGTTACGCCCCTCCTAAAATTACAAAAAAAAATTGTTTTTCTTTTTTATCTTCCACGTACATCAAGCTAAAGAAACCAAACTTGGTGAACATTATCTGTCAATAAAACTACACTTTTTGAAATTTTTTCAACCCTGAACTATTTTTGTAAGGGGTTGAAATAATCAACCCCTATGACATTTTTTCTT
>NW_019426072.1:704206-711425 GCF_000390285.2 Anoplophora glabripennis
TCGAAAAAAAAATTATAAGAAAAAATGTCATAGGGGTTGATTATTTCAACCCCTTACAAAAATAGTTCAGGGTTGAAAAAAATTCAAAAAGTGTAGTTTTATTGACAGATAATGTTCACCAAGTTTGGTTTCTTTAGCTTGATGTACGTGGAAGATAAAAAAGAAAAACAATTTTTTTTTGTAATTTTAGGAGGGGCGTAACTTTTCAGGGAAGGGTTTTTTCAAAAAATTTTATACCAAAGAGCCCTATTAATTTTCATCGGAGAATCGCCCCTTGAATTTTTTCGGTGTTATTTAGATACACCCTGTATATAGAAAAGTTAGTATTTTCGTAGATTTCAGTACCTAAAACCTTGATGGTTTGATCGTTTTTTGCACCTGTTTATTCGTTTTACTGCGGCGTCTTTGAAAATATTCAGATGGCAGTTATTAAATGTTTGAAACTATTTGTCTTTGTGGAAAACACTATTTAAAGAATATGGCGCCCTTAATGGAATGTAGTGTTAATCAAATATTTCTATTTATTTGTTCATAAAATATGCATTTATAACTCGAAATCGTTTTTTTCCCCAGGGAAGTAAGTTTCCTCACTTCCACTTCTACGGCAAATTCCACTTACCTCCTAACAAACGTTGTATTAATAGTTTCTTTACGCAGATAAAATAACGTATTTGGAAAAAATATTGAAATTAAACAAGATATTGTCGATCGAAAGGCATTATTAATTTCCATGTAGTTCCTGAATTACTATTTTATTTTACTTTATAGATGTCACTTGGGCAATACATCAAGTAAATTGCTTGTACTTATTCGTAATTACTTTCGTTCATTTACAGTTCAATACGAACACGATGCAGCTGTCGTACGGATATAGTTCCGGTGACATACTTTTCATTCAAACCGTATCTAGACTGGCAACATTATTTGGTGTTGTACCCAGTTACGACTACAAAAATCGCAATCTGTCTTACAAGAAGCTGTACAGATGTTACGCCTTGTACTTGGCATGTATCATAATATTTCTATCGATAGCGTCACTCTATTATCGATTTGATAATAAAATTGTTCCGGTAATCGTAAGATTGATGGATTTTGGCGTGGAGGTTACAGGATTAATGTTATGTGTGGTAAACGCCTTAAATTCATCGTTTTGGAATATGAAGAACTGGGACAAACTGATCACTCAGCTGTCTCATTTGGAGCAACCGTTTAATTTAAACACTAGAGGCGTGCGTAAGAAGTCTCTAAAGAAACATCCGTTAGTGTTAGTCATCAGTGGATGTACGTATTATATTTTGTTGAACTCCTGCAATTTTCTTTATTTAAATAGAGACATGTTTGTCTACCACATCACACATATAATACTTCACTTTATAAAATTCACGACGATGATTGTGATGTACAACGTTACCCTTTCTATAAAAGGGAAGTGCAGAGGCCTGAATGATTTACTTCTTACTGTCAATTCTGATGGCATCACTAGGAAAGATTTTGTGAGAATTATTGGGAAAGTCAGAGTATTAAATCTGAAACTAGACGATATCATGGGAACGTTCAATTCTGTTTTTGGTTGGCCAGTACTGTTCCTTTTAGCACATTCATTCATTCAGATGCTTTGTTGTCTGACGTTTCTGACAATGAAACCTGTTGGTAATTTTACGATAATGGATATGATACTCGCTTCTTACATCGGTGGAGAGGTAGTGAGTATAACTGCTGTTTTAAAACGAGGGCTTTTCATTAACGCAAAAACAATTTTGTGTTTTGATAACCCAGCTTTACTAAAATTTCATATTTATTTTCAGGGAGTGATCCTGATCACCATTTCTGGGTGTGACAACGTTCTGAGAGCATCTCGTACTATGTTCAAGAATTGTTGCGAACTCAAAGCAACCCTTCCCTTGCAGTCCAAAGAAATGGAAGAGTTGGAGATGCTACAAATCACTTTTCAAAAGCAGACTAAGTTTACAGCCGCAGGGTTTTTCGAAATTAACAGGTCGCTTTTGCTTTCAATATTTTCAACTATCACAACCTACATGATTGTTGTAATTCAATTTAACACTATCAAGTCAAACAATAACAAAATGTAATGGTTTTTCAAACTAAAAAAAATCTTTTTGACAAAGCATTAAAACAATTTGCACCTTGAAGAGTTTGTAGTAATTTTATTGTGTGTTCAATAAAGGATTCCAATCTAGCGGTAGCGTTATTTTTAGTCCCCAGTACATCATTGCGTTTTAGTGATACATGCAAGTGCCAAACTTTGTTAGTACCTTCTTTACAACGAGTCTGACAAACTTTTCCCTTTGGCCGCGTTTTCGAACGAGCGATTCCGAGAATTGTCGTTCTGACGCTGTGCTACAATGCGATATATGCAATTTTACCGTACTTCGCTCATGTAGAATGTATTCCAGTCATTGGTTGTATAGAGTGACACTTAAGTTGGAAGAACAATAAAGAAACACCAAAACTTTCAGGAAGAGTTTTAATAACAATAAAAAACAATAACAAACAAAATAACGACACAACGGGCGCGAACATTATTAAATGTTTGAGTTGTCAGTGCCGCGAGAAACAACTACTCCGAGAGCTATTTGCCCCTACCGGCATTGAATTATACTCGCGACACCTAGTACAACAGCTAGGATCGTTTGTCAGTTTAAGCCACCAGGCATAGACCGGTTTCGGACTTATTAGTCCTCATCAGTGTGTCATAGGTGCGACAACCGACAAACGACCCAGCTGTTCTTCTCTTCCAGCATCTTCCAGCAGTTAGCAGGTCGCTTCCCACTGTAGTCATTTGAATGGATCAGTTGGAAGTCTGCACGACAGACGGAGCCATTGACTCCCGCTTACAACATTATTAAATAATTTATTGACAGGCGACAGCGTACCGAGATTCAAGGAGTGCGCGATCCATAGCAAAATTTGGAATGACTTCATCCATTATTAAATTAACCCGAGACTCTAAAACTAAGTAGACTGCTCAATGCGGAACCAAAGGAAAAACTGCTTTTTTTTCGAGATCTCTCCTGAATTCGACACGCCCATTTCTTGGGTTCAGACGTTCCTGTTCTTATCTTGCTGTCGGGAACCCTGAATATCGGGACGCTTTGGCATAACTATGCCATGTTAATAGTTATCTAATGGACTGAATTTACATTTATATAAATAATTCTGTGACTAACTGGACTTACAAGTAACCCTAGCCTTCCTCTAGTGACTCCGAGTAGCAATACGGGACGGATTAGTCAATTTCATTTAATCTATTCTTATAGCTTGGAAAATCCGCCTACAAACCAGCTATTTGATCTATTATTATTTTTCTAACAACTTCTAACAACTTATTCTTGGAATTCCTACGTTCTTTGGAATGCATTTCGCGTGTTATTTGAAATATCGATTTTTCTCTTTATTCTAGGTGCTCATCACATGGCCCCGACAGTCTAAGTAACTTGATAAAAAATACTTTTAAATTTCATGAAGCCTTCTCCGAAGGACGGCCTTGTGGCGACGCTAAACCTACTTGAAAACCCTTAACTTTTCGATAAATTAGTGTTGACTGAAATATTTTACTTTTTGGCCCATCCGCTCCAAGAACTAATATATAAATTACCACGCGTCCCGGTTTTTGTTACACCCAAAATAGCGTCATTATGTATACTTATACATGCAAGTTCTATTTTGCGTAAATTGCTTTAGTAATTTGTAAAACAAACAGTGGTCAACTTGTCCGACAAAAATCATGCAGCGTACGAGTAGCCCGACGCCCCAAAAATATCAAAATTACGAGATTATGTTTCACCTCATGCATGCAATCTATTTTTTTATTTTGTAATAAAGTATTTATTCCAAAAAATATGCGTCCGACAAGAACAGCCCAGCAAATTAATAAAAAATTGATAAAACATTTAAAATCCTTATTGTAAAAATACTTGATTCTAAGACGTACAATAGCAGAAGGTTCATTGAGATAAATAATACAACACTGGACTATTTATCAATCTAACGAAAATATATTAGACTCAGGCCAAAAAATTGTACGACCCGTACTATTTTTGAAATATTCGATGCCATAATCAAGTAGTAGGAATGAATTCTATTGCAAAAGTACCAAAAGACATGGTGCAGTACCTTGAATTTCTTAACATCATAAAACTTTTTATATTTAAAATAAAATGAAATCATTAACTGATAAATTATTGTTTAATTTTTAAAAATGTATCTAAACACTTATTAATTTATATTCGATAAAAGTNATTCCAATCTAGCGGTAGCGTTATTTTTAGTCCCCAGTACATCATTGCGTTTTAGTGATACATGCAAGTGCCAAACTTTGTTAGTACCTTCTTTATAACGAGTCTGACATACTTTTCCTCTTCGAAAATTTTGGGCGTCGCCGCGTTTTCGAACGAGCGTTTCCGGGAATTGTCGTTCTGTGTGATAAATAACACAACACTGGACTATTTATCAATCTAACGAAAATATATTACTCAGGCCCAAAAATTGTACGACCCGTAGACTATTTTTGAAATATTCGATGCCATAATCAAGTAGTAGGAATGAATTCTATTGCAAAAGTACCAAAAGACATGGTGCAGTACCTTGAATTTCTTAACATCATAAAACTTTTTATATTTAAAATAAAATGAAATCATTAACTGATAAATTATTGTTTAATTTTTAAAAATGTATCTAAACACTTATTAATTTATATTCGATAAAAGTATACAGCTTTTTTTATAAGATTGATTTTAAAAATTTATTTATTTATTTTAAACAAATTGAATACAATGTACGGATAAAAACTATATAAATTTGAGTAATATTCATTAATAGAATAAAGAAAAATACGAGAAAAGTAAAGCAAATTAAAAAGTAGTAATTATCAATACTTTAATAGGTCAATAATTAACAATAATTCGCATTTGAAAATGCGATATTTGGACTTTTCACCCCGCAAGACATCGATTTAAAAAAAAACATAAAAAGAAGCGGAGATAATCATTTTTAAACGCACCGCTATTTTGAACGCGCGATTTCAATTTCGATTCGGCCGGAGTAGTGAAGCTCTCGACCCCCCACCACTACCTACCATACATTTTTCGTGAATTTCATGCTCGCTCCAATAGTTTTAATCGACATTTTATATGGGTTGCACAAGGGCGCAAGTTTTGCAAATTCACTCCCGGAAAGTACTCGGAATGACAAAGGTATTATTAAAAAAAAGCCCTCCAAACCTCGTAGTTACGCCCCAAATGCCGGTCAACTTTGATCGACTATAACTCTGGAACCAATTAACAAATCATAACGTTTTTTTTTTTAAAGAAGCGTCTTTCTGAGTACTTTAAAAGCATAATTTAAAAAAATAATTATTATAATGAATTTATACAGTTATTCTATTTGTTTATAAGCGCAAAAATTAGGCATATCTTTAAACAATTACCACGGCTCTCCTAATTAACGGATTTCAATTTTTTTGGACGCATTTTAAAGTTTGAGTGCCCATTTTTATGTGATAAAATTTTCAAGACTTAATATGGTAGGTTAAATTTGCAAAAATTTCAATTTTTTTTCAAAAAGCTGCATTGCAAAATTATTACTCGAAAACTATTGGACCGATTTTAACGAAAATTGGTGTGATGTTTTATTATATCAAAAATATTTTTTTGGCCAAGCATGAAGGTCCTACCTGTAATATAAGTACTTTTAAAAAAATCGCAGAAATATTGTATTTTTTTTTCACTTTTTTTTTATAATTATATTGTATTTTTTTATTTGATAATAGGTAAAATTTAATTACGAATCTTTTTTTCGTCTTCAATTTTTCTCTAAAATGAATAGTTTTTGAACTGTGTTGAAAAAAATAGAAAAAAAATGGAATTTTTTCCAATTTTTTCTCTATTTGTTTAATAATAAGTTTAGCACACGTTTTAAAGCGCGCGCATAGTGAAATTATGTTTTGTTATATCATTTTAGAGCCATTAAAGCAAAAATTTGCGATACTATATAAAACATCTACACCAAAACAGATCCCGTCTGGTCTAATTTGTGCCTAAATTATTGCGTTGTCTGTACTTATCATGCGATATTATGTTATCCGTAGTATTTTTGCCTCCTGATCACGAATCCGGTGTCAGAATTGAGCTATCACATCACAGGAATTTCCTAACCTCAAAAAACAAGTCCAAAATAGCAAAAATTCACGAAAAAGTGCTAGGAAAAATGCAAAAAATTGTTTTCTCTATATTCAAATATTCCTTTATATGGTTAAGACCCCGCCGAACGTGAATCCGCGGTCATAATTGATGGTTCTTTTTCTAACCTAAAAAAAACGGGTCATTATTAAGGTCAGATATCACGAATTTTTAAAAAATAACAGATTCGCTCCAAATTTGGTATACAGGGGTTTTCTGGGTCGCTAATCACGGACTGGAGGTCAATTTTGCAAAATTCAAGATGGCGGATCCAAGATGGCAGACCAAATATTCAAAAAATAATACATTCGCGCCACATTTGGTATTCTGGGGTTTTCTGGGTCGCTGATTACGGATCCGAGGCGAATTTTGCAAAGTTCAAAATCCAATTTAACAGTTCTTTTAAGGAATAATGAAATAAAATATGCAAATTAAAAAATGTTAAACTACAACAAGTGCTCAAAAACATTTCCATTTTCACTGATACATGTTTCGCGGGTAATTGCCGTACAGTCCGTTATTTCTTCTATTGGCTCAGTGTACACCATATCTTTTAATGTCCCCCATAGAAACAAGTCAGGAGGCGTTAGATATGGCGTCCTTGCTGGTCATCTGGTTGGTCCTTTTGTATCAATACAACTTCCAGGGTATGGAGTGTCCCTACAAAAACTTTAACCACTTTTAACCACACCAATTTTAACCACTCATCGAAAACAACAACTTTCTATTACTACTTTTTCAATCCCTTCCTAATAGCTTTAAACCTTGAGGAGGAGTCGTTTGATTAATGCTTTCAAGCTTCAAGAAAGGCGAAATGTTTCGTTGGATAAAGTATTAATTAATTTAAGCACGGTTTAAGGCGTCAGTCCTTTAATCGTGTACAAATTTCTGCCCGGGTTCGATTCCCGCGGCCGGTAGACCGTAGATTAGCTATGCTTGTACGGAGGATTGGCACCCTCTGTGCAGGTATGGTAGGGTGGAAGAATGTTGGTTTGGGTCAATGTGAGAGATTGACACCGGTT
>NW_019426072.1:712778-741128 GCF_000390285.2 Anoplophora glabripennis
GATGAGTATTAATTATTATTATTATTATTATGTACCTCGTACCTTAGATGTACCTCGTATAATAGACATATTTGATATTACTTAATGAAAATTATGTTAATGATTGAGTATTTATTACCCTGAATGTTTTTGGTAGGAATAATAGTAGGGACATTTGTATACGCCTTTGATGATTGCTTCCGGGTCTTTTAGTGTTAGTTGTGAGTTATATATTTTATAATAAAATATATTTATATTCTTATGTACAAATGGAAGTTAAAGTTAATTGTAAATTAAGGTTAAAACTGAAAGCAAACAATAAAATATCTAGTTCACGATCTGAAAAATTATTTACCATTAGTAAACACTAGACAGTATTGGAAACCACTATGCTTTATGAAAATTGATCCATTAAATAAATTGAACACAGTCCATTACATCTAGAGCTTTCGAGTTAAGCGCCTGGATATGTGTGAAAAAGTTAGCCGTAACCCAAGATTTTCCATGTCAAAACTATTAAAATATTCTTCGATATTCGGTGTAGCACCATGGTATAGTGAGCAATACGGTAAAATCGTCTATCGGAAAGCGTTTAAGTGCTACGCGACACTTTGGGCAACTTCGATGACGTGCATCACTTTATTTCTCCTTTATTCTCGAACAGACATACCTTTCAAAAAGGGAGCGGCGACCAAGATACTGTTAGATATTATACTAACGTTGGCAATAACCGTTGAATTTGTGGTGTCGACTTTGGGAGCTGCATTTTGGAATATCTCTTCATGGGAAAAGTTATTCAACGACATCGTGCTTGTGGAAAATGTTAGACTAACTCCTAAAAGTTTTGTTGCCACCAGGGCCGGAAGTTTTTTCTTCGTCATGGGGAATGTGTTTCTGCTTTGTTTGTATTTGGTTGAGTTACTTGTTTATGAAGACACGATGGCTTTCTTGCTTATCTCCAGTGCCACTTACATATTAATTTATTGCCAGTTTACTGTAGAAATGTTAATTTTCCATACGGCTCTAACCATGCGGTCTGGATACCAACATGTGAACGATTTGCTTATGTCTCTGACGTCTAATGGCAAGTCAACCACGAAAACTTTAAGAAGAATTAAGAGTTTGTTCATAATGCTGGAGGATACAGTGGATAGTTTCAACAAAGTGTTTGGTTGGCCAATGTTATTGATACTTTTCGTCGCAGTGGTTGACATACTCTTATGTCTTGTAATGTCAGTTACCAAAAATTATGAATGGAGTGGGAAGCAGTATGAATTAGACATCAAAATCATCGCCTTCAACGTTGTTTATATTCTCGGATCAATGGTGAGTGGTGTATTTGAAGTGTTGTTGCTCTTGGTATCGCATGAATATGATTAGATATGTTTGGTATTAAAATAAACTGCACATCTTTCCTCATTTAAGCTTTTTTGTATCTCTGCTGCTTCCCAGATCCCCCAATTTTAAATGATAGCTAATACAAGCTAAAAACCTTTTTAAGCGATTAAAATAGTAATATGATCTAATTCAGAATAAAAAATGACTAGATTTTGTCATAAAAATAGCAGCAACATATTTAAAAAAATTAATCTGATGACGGGCCCTCGAAGACGAAACGTCGGATTGCAAAAATGTTGACGCCATTGGATAGAGCGAAAAAAGTGGCAATGTAAATATGCAATCTATTTAAAATTCGTGTTCAAATAAAGCCAGAAAAAAAAACGATTTTGTAAAATTTCGGGTTTTCGGATTTCGCGTCAACAGTAGACTTTGCAGTTAATACTTTGTATTGCTGAAATCTCAAATCATCCAGAAATAATTTATCATTTGTTCATTTGTAATTCGACTTAGATGTTTATGGCAATACTGTACAAAAATAAAGTTTTGGGTCAAACAATGAGACAGTTTTTTTTTATTTTTTTCCGTAGAATTGAATGGTGTAATCAGTTTTTGAATGTTTTTTCATTTAAACAAATTATTAACAATAACTGAAAAATTCATTGTTACAAGTAATTTTTTACTTTTTTTGCATTTTTGAGCATGTTTTTGAACTGTGATTACAGATTTTTTTATTTCACCAAAAAGTATATGTCAAAACGAAAAAAAATGATTACCGGCGGAGCTCTGTGCGATGATTTTTGTAAGTAGAATTTTTCTTTGAAAAAAAAGTGTTTCAGGACGAAAAAAATGAATATCTCAGAAACTTCTTGATTTTTTTATCTAAAAAATTTGTGGTTATTTAATACACATAAAGGTATACTTTCACCAAGTTTCGTTAAAATTAAATTATTTTTGCGGACATGATAATTAAAAACGGAAAATCAGAAAAGAACTTGTTTTTTGTATTTTTCTCGAAAATTTTGAGGTTATGTTAAAAAGTGACCCCTACAAAAATTGTAGCATTTTGCATGATCTACAACTTTTGTACTGGATACTTTTTTTTTGACGTCAACTTTCGTCAGAAATCCCAATGATACAATTTTTCATAACTTTTCAATCCCCCAAGTCAACCCTCCGCCACCCCTGCTCACACATTTTTTTTTTAGGTTGGTTGGACTATAGGTACCGGGAATTTTGCAATTATAGTAAATTTTTTCTAGATGTTGCATCTTTACGAAATTTGATGAGTTTATATTAACCATCAAGAGCATGTTGTAAAATTCGATTTTTGTTAATTATTGCGCGTTGCAGAAGGTTTTATACGTGGCCACAGTTTTTTACGTGAACGAAAAACTTAGTTTTCGGCATATAAATTTTATTTCCTTTTAATTGTATGGACGAATTCTATGCTTGCTTTTCCTCAATTTTACCTTATTCTCTAAATGATAATGCCGTGTTTGCGAACACCAAATTACTCTATCTTAGATTATGTGATTAGAAAACTGAAGAAATTGTATTTGAACATGACCCACTTCACAAAAATCTTCAATGTAATTGGTTGCCGCTTATTGTGTCTATTTTTGAACTTTTGGACTTTTATACTAATCAATTCGATATAAATTACTTTATACGAAGTAGAATATTGCCTTGATGATATTTCCAATATGATTTCATAAGGTAAAAGCCAATCAGTGGTAATCTACATTCTGTTGCAATATCGACAAGTTACATCAGTTAAAAAGAAATGCAGGTCCAACGAAGTGGTTCCGTTTTCCCAAAGCCAGTGGCCATTTTTTTGTCTGGGTTTGGTGTGTTACCGTGGTGCGACTTAAAGAAAATCGAACTGGCAATATTCAACGTGTACTGTGTGCTATTGGTAATCGCAGTGACAACCGTATCTTTAGGTTTCCTTATTATTCGACTTATTCATCATAATCTTAATAGACAATGGGTAGTATGGAAAATATTATTCGAAGTAGTTGGTTCAACTTCCTTTATAGTTACAGTATTAGGATCAGTCAGAAATAAGCACATATGGGAAGAACTGTGGAAAAAATTTCGAACAGCAAAAGAATATTCTAGTTCAACGCCTCCTAATACCATCTTCATATTTGTTTTAGGGAATCTGATTTTGTTAACTGCTATCCTTGTCGACGTTTTGGATGAAAGTAACAAGAACGCACTATACTTCTTGTCATTTATCATATTTCGGTATATCAACCTCGTCTCTGTTTATCCAATTTTTTACATTGTTCTCAGCATTAGGAACAAATACAGGGCAATATGTGGTTTACTTAAATTCAATCCTCAACGAGTCTCTAATGCTAACGCCCTTTTGAGAATTAGAAAACTAAAGAAAATGTATTTCTGCATAAATGATCTTGTAGAGATTTTCAACATATTATTTGGTTGGCGCTTATTTTTATTGTTTTCCAATCTACTAGTGCACATTCAGTGTTTCTTTGCATTTGTAGTAGGACATCACCTCGAATGGGACCATGTACAATCCGAGAATAATACCAAATTGTTTATAGTCAACAGTATATATATACTTGGATCGATGGTAAGTACCGCTACTAGAAATGTTTGCAGTAACGTTAATATTGCTGCCATTTGCTAGTGATCGAAGTAGCACATTATTATTTTTGGTATTTAACAAGATTTTTTGTTGAATAGTTTTAATGCACTAACATTAGGCAGAGTATGTCGCATTCCGAGTCACCATCTCTGTGAAACAGAAAATTCTGAGTGGAAATTTTTACTCGTGTTTCGAATTCAATCGCCGAAACGACCTTCGCGGGACGCTAAAGTTTCACCCCAGTATCAATATTTCCGTAAAAACGCCAAAAATGTTACGAAGCTGGAGCTGTGAGACACAATACCAAGTTGCCTTACACATATCTGGAAATGTCAGGATGCACACCCAATAGCAGTCTCCGAGAATTCGCGGAAAGAGTAGTGCCGAAAAGGCATAAAGAAAGAAATAGATACACACAGGGTGTGGCTTGTATAATCTATAAAAATTAAACTATAGCTTCCTGACGATTTTTATAATAGAAAAGTCTTATACGAAAAAGTTATATTTTGCGTTTTTTTTTCGTAAATTAAAGTTCAATTGTGGATCAAAATATTTTCTCTGGAACGGTCCTGTAAACCAGCCGCGTAAATAAATCGTCGTTGAAAGATAGAAAGATACTTCTCAATTATTGGGAAATTTTTCAATGCAAAAGTACAAACTAAGAAAAATAGATATTTACAAAAAAAACATCCGTAAGCATCTGTAGTTGCCAACTGCGTGCACTAAACAATCTCCATTAAAATATGGAACAAAATGAAATAAAACTTACCATTTCTAGAGAAAATGTTGAAATTGATCCCCATTAGCGCGGATACAGGCATGGCACCGACGTACCCAATTTTGGAGAATATTTTCCCAAATTCCAGGTATTCCCCTAATTGTGTCAGCTGCTTCAAGTATACGGTTTCGCAATTAATTCTTCCACCAATTGGAGTATTGTAAACCAATGACTTCAAGTGACTTCAAAGATAAAAGTCCATTGGAGTTAGATCGGGTGACCGAGGTGGCCACGGAACAGGACCTAAGCGTCCAATCCATCGCTGAGGAAACATTTCATTCAAAAGTGTCGTTACTTCTCGAGTACTGTGGAGGAGCCCCATCTTGAAGATAAAACATGCGTGCCCGAACTTGTAATGCTCTCCAAAAAGTAGCATATGTTGGTCCATTTAGTCGTCCTTCAAAGAAATAGGGACCCACAAATACATCGCCTACTATGCCAGCCCAAATATTTACAGAGAACCGATGTTGAAAATGAGTTTCCCTAATCGCGTGAGGATTTTCATCGGCCCATTTGTGCATATTATGGAAAATCACTTCCTCACGGGTAAATGTCGCCTCATCTGTTACACAAACATAAGCAGGAATGTCTACTTGATTTGCACATTGCCGTAGAAACCATCTGCAAAAACGCATTCGTTGATCACAATCCGGGGGTAAAATCTGTTGAACTGGTTGCAGATGATAGGGGTGCAACAGCTGGCGCCTTAAGATACGATGTACGGTACGAGATGAGGTTCCTACTTTTTAATGTACACTGTCACTATCGTGGAATTACAAAATAAAAAATTTTGTCTGGAATCTTTCAATTTTTAGCACTGATGGGTCGATGGACGATGCTTAATATTTATTAATTAAATGAATAATGAATTCAATATAAATACAAAATCAGTTGACTGCAAAAAATTTTTGACAATGTAACCTAACCTTCTTTTAGTATTACTAGTATTAGATTATACCGACTCAAATTATAAAGTTGCATCTCTGGTCGCATAAAAACATTTCCAAATTTTTAAAAAAATAACACAGGGTCGGCATTCATTTTCGTTGAATAATTGAACTTTATTTTACAAAAAAANTAACCTAACCTTCTTTTAGTATTACTAGTATTAGATTATACCGACTCAAATTATAAAGTTGCATCTCTGGTCGCATAAAAACATTTCCAAATTTTAAAAAAAAATAACACAGGGTCGGCATTCATTTTCGTTGAATAATTGAACTTTATTTTACAAAAAAAACCGCGAAGATAGAACTTTTTCGTAAGACTTTTTTTTCTATTACAAATATCATCAGGAAGCTGTAGTTTAATTTTTATTGATTATACACACCACACCCTGTATATAGTGAAAACACTCTCTGGAAACGGTATTTTGCACACGCCGTGTGCTAAACATTTTGCACACGGTTATGTCATCTTTGTACACGCGTCTCCAGATTGTGATTTTTGTTTGATGTTGTCACCCAAATTATGCAATGTTTCAAGTTGGCTGAGTTTCATAGCAACCGTCACGGCTCCTTTATTTTGTTGATTAGATACTTCAAAAATTGTTGAATTCCCGAAGTTTGGGTGTGAAAATGTGTGATTCTGAAGAGATTTTACAGAAAGCAAGCGAAATATGTTCGGAACTGCTGCCCACAAAATCCAGAAGCAGGTATGAAGCTGAGTTAAGCCGATTTATGGACTGGCGACTAGCCAAAAATGTCCAAACTTTCTCAGAAAACGCAGTAATGGTGTATTTTGAAGAACTATCTAAGAAATATAAATCTTCGACGTTGTGGACGATTTTTTCGATGCTCAAGTCAACGTTAAGTGCCAATCACAACATAGATCTTGGAAGCTATAAAAAGTTGCAAGCGCTAATCAAACGAAAATCCGAAAACTACGTCCCAAAGAAGTCCCAAATCCTCACAGAAGATGATTTTTGCCGGTTTTTGACGAAAGCATCAGACGACAAATATTTACTTATCAAGGCGGTGGTGGCAGTTGGACTATCTGGGGCATGTCGAAGGGAGGAATTATGTTATCTCAAAATAGAAGACACCAAAGATTTCGGCAGTGCTATGCTGATTAAACTGAAGAATACAAAAACAAAGGTACCAAGGTGTTTTACAATTACAGGAAACCTTTACACTATCTTAAAAAAGTACTGTGCTCTTCGTCCTCCTAATCTGAAGACAGGCAGGTTTTTTTTAAACTATCAAAACGGAAAATGTTCAAGCCAAAACGTTGGCATCAACAAAATTGGAAACATGGCTAGGGAAATCGCCAAGTTTTTGATGCTAGAGAATCCAGAAAGTTACACGGGACATTGTTTTCGGCGTTCATCGGCCACAATTTTAGTCAATTCTGGCTCAAATCTGCTTGCCCTCAAACGCCATGGAGGGTGGAAATCCAGTACAGTTGCCGAAGGCTACGTTGATGACTGTTTGAGAAATAAAATGGAAGTTTCGAAAAAGATAGTGTCTTCAGTGTCTTCTGCTGCCACAGAACCAGAACAACGATCGTCTACTGGAATACAACAAGAAAACAACGACCGCACGCTGAAAAACTGCACTAAAAACACGACACCAAAAATATTCTCTATTACCGAAAACAAGGTGCACAATAATACTGCTTTTCCCAGCGTAACCTTGAAGGAATGTTCAAATGTTACCATAAATATTAAATATTAGTTTCTTTTGTTAATGCGTTAGCAATTTTCTTAATAAAAACGAGTTAAATTAAAAGTTGTATTTAATTTATTTTGTTAATGCGTTGGCAATTTTAGTAATAAAAACGATTTAAATTAAAATTTGATTTTTGTGGTCTCTGTTTGCAGTCGTATAAAAAGTATCGTAAAAAACTCGTTTGAAAACCTCTTTGCACACTCGCTCGTGTGCAAAGAGTCGTTTTCAAACCTTGTTGTTTAATATACTATTATAATTTAGATGTCGTGGACATTATGATGAACAATTATTATTTTATCATCTGCACAGATACCAGTCGGCAATAAGCAATATTGTTGACGGTAATGTACACTTAAGAAACAGAGTTTCAAACAAGCGGGTTTTGTTATTTTTTGTATCATATAAATATAGTAGTGGTTGAATATGTATAATCATACCATATTTTTTCCATAAAAAATTAGTAATTCTAACTTTTGTTGTTTTACCGATACATGTAATTTAGTTTGAAGAATTTACTGATACTTTATGACTGTTTGAACAAATTTATAATCATAAAATCCGTATGCCTAGACATCTAACAGTACCTTTTTACTTCTACTAATTATCATTAAGCGAAATTTGTCTCCATTAACTGGGCAACGATTCCTTAAATTAATTTTGTTTAATAATTAATTTATTCATCAAATTTTTAGATAGCACTGTTCAATATTAGGAATAATTATGATTACAGTTTACTGACAACTAATTCGTTAACTAAATAAAGTCCCGTGTTGTTGTTTGAATGAAAACAGCAGAAATGTTTGAAAAAATAGAGATGTCTTTTACTGAGAGACTAGCTCGTTACTCCTCCTTATTTGTGATGGTACCGTGGTACAATTCTCAGCGACGTAGACTGGTGCATTCCAAGGAATTTAGACTATATTCGACGATATTAGTCACTGGGATGCCGTGCCTTTCCTTAACATTGCTATACTTTCGTTATAATTTACTTTGTAGTAACGTAAATATCCCCATACTTTTTATCATGGTGGTGATGGAAATAGCAGCCCTGAGTAAATTTGAGATTGCAGTTCTGGGAGCTGTGTTTTGGAACATGCGTTCTTGGGAAGAATTTTTGAACCAACTTCTACTTATAAAAGAAACTATTGGAATTGCATCTGGGTTTTTTGTTACTAGAAATGAGAGAATCATATTCATAGTATGGCACGTAATCCTAATAACATTATACACGACTGAATTAGTTGTATATCGTAATGATATAATGCTTTGTCTTTATTTCGGTACATTTTACATATTTATGTATGTTGCGCTGCTATTCGTGATGCTGACTCTCAATACCACCACAACTATACTTTGTGGATATCGATACATAAACAATTCGCTTTTATCTATGAATCGTGATGGTAAGAACAGTTTAACCAGCGCTTTGAGGGGGATGCGAAGATTTTATTTAATGCTTGACGGTGGTGTGGACAACTTCAACAAGGTTTTCGGATGGTGCCTGTTGCTGACCGTTTTTGAGGAAGTTCCGTCTATTCTTGGATGCCTCATAATCGTAGTGATGAAAGATGAAGAGTATGGACAAGATGAGGCGAGGATCCCGATTCATATTTTTTACATCATGGTGTCAACGGTAAGTAAAGAAATATTGACAACTTTTAGTGATTCGAAGAGAAAAAAGTTCGCTACAAGAGAAGAAAAGTGTAAGAGTAACATCAAAGAAAGCCTGATTCGAGTCAGTCGAATTTATTTGGAAGTAATTAATATCCATGACGTTTATTCAAGATTTTTTGGGATTCACGATTCTTTTTGTGATGTTTTGCGATTTTTGCAAAATTTTTAAGTAATGAGGTTCAAAAGACTTTAAATTCAAATTCGACTCGACAAAATTTATGAGAAGATACTTGATCAAATCTAGAAAACCTCTTTCTAAATTTTCTCATTCTCATTAATATGATTTTTTGCAATTTTCAGCTATTTATTGCGATTTTTTGCAAAATCTCAGCTAATAGACTTCAGACTCGAATCAGCGTATCAAAATACATTAAAAACACACTTGATTAAGGTAAGAAAAAAGAACTGAGATTAGAAAGTTACTCTAAAAAAATATGATCCTGTTTGCTTAGGGATGGAAGTATTTTCCCATTTCTGCACAGCGTACAAAATTTCATTTAAATCTGAAAATACGGTTTAGTGTAATTTGGAAAACCCACTTATAGGATATCGATATCGTTAACGGACACATTAATTTGGTCAAGTATATTACAAAATTTACCGTTATTAAAAACCGATCCATTACCTGATTATAATGTCGTATAAATACTGGCTTCAGCACTATTTAGTTTATTGTATAAAAACCATGAAGTTACGAAGAACTCGTCCTGCTACTTTCCCAAATCCGATAGCAGTGACTTTGTCTGCATGTGGTGTGTTACCATGGTACAGCTTCAAAAGACAATCACTGGTTTATCCAAGAATGTTCAAAGTTTATTCTGTATTATTGGTTTTAATAGCAACAGTTTTATCCGTAGGTCAACTTTTCCTTCGCATTGAAAGTGTTTTTTTAAATACTACCAGGATGATAGCTACTATGGACGTCGTCATTGAAATAGTCGGCTTAACGATGTTCGTGGTGATAGTGCTGGGATCCTCAAGGAATATGTATTTTTGGCAAGATCTTTTCCACAAACTTCCTACGACAGAACAGCCGTTGAGCTCACCAAAATCTATATCGATATTTATTCTGGGTAACGCACCTTTACTTACGTTGTTCCTGATTGACGTTCTAAACAAAAAAAATACCGTCGCACAAGTTTATATGGGATATTTCGTGCATCGCTTCTTATACTATCTCACTTCATACACAATTCTTGTAATTATTATCTCCATATCACGTAGATATAAATCTGTAAATCACCTATTTGGACGTACTACAAGTGAGGGCGCTGTCAATATTATCAAGAAAGTTAGGAAAATGTTTTTGGAAATAGGCAGTATCATTCAATGTTTTAACACATTGTTTGGGTGGACTCTCTTGCCACTCTCATTGTACCCCATGATACATGGGTTAAGCTTTTTCTCAACTGTAATATCAGGTCATACCCTATGGAAAGATATAAACTACGAAATAGACAAGATTTTGATATTGGTCAACATTGGATATTTGCTGATGATGATGGTAAGCAAAGCATTTAGTGTTAAAACTTTTGAATTACTATTTTTCATTTATCGTATTATTTTTTTACTCAATGAAGACCACGGAAGCTAAAGTTGAATCGTACTCATAAATATTCACTATATTTTCCTGAAATTTGTTACTCGGTGGTTTTGAAAGTCGCCAATCTCGAATATAAGGTTTTAATTCTTAAATCCAAAATGTCGGACCCATTGTGGCGGATGGAAAAATGCCCTAGAAATTAGTATTTATCACCCAAAGAAATTATGAATGTTTAAAAACTTGAGTCATTTGAGGTAAATGTCAAAAAATAAGAAACAATGATGATATTTGTAATAGAAAACTCTTATACGAAAAAGTTCTATCTACGCGTTTTTTTTTTTGTAAATTAAAGTAAATTATTCAACGAAAATTAATGAATGAATTCAACTGAGATTTTCGGTAAAACGGTACCCTATGCCGATTTTCAACAGGTATACCTTTTTTATATGAAATTGGCCACGGAATCTAATAATGAACCCCAAATGATTATTAGGTCATTGGCGTAGAAGTTGGGGTAAAAAAATTCCGCTTTACTACCCATTCCTACGTCACTGACCCACAAAAATTTGTAAATTTTACAGTAAATTATGCATATGTGTAAATGTTAACACCACACCAAATTTGAATCAATTTATTATAAGCATAGCAAAGATTTCATAAATATGATTTTAAAAACCCACCAATACGGCCCTGTACAGTGAAAACGGTGATACTTACACCCTTGCTTTATAAGGCAATTCTGAAATATTTATTGAGTTCTATTTGTGGTTAAAGTCTGATTCACTCGAACTGAAACACCCTGTATAATTTTTAGCCATTGACATCAAAATTTTTTGCTATACAGGCTTTTATTACTAATTTAAGTTGAAAACAATTAAAATCTTTAATATACATCCACACAAAAAAGAGTTCGGTACCAGAGATACGAGCATGTAGATTTTGTGTATTTTCTGATGCTGAATCTGAATCTGTAGCTGAAAAGCCGATTTACCAGGTAATTTTTTAGTCGAATTCTAAAACACACAAAATAAGATAAGTGAGGTTTATCTCATTTATCCTATAATAAATATATAAATATAATAAAATGCGACAATTTGTGAATACTTTGAGAAAAACTACAGTTCCAATACTTAAAATACTATTTATTTTGAGCATTAAAAATGTAGGTCGATTGGCAACATACAAAAAAAAATGTAATATAACTTATCACACAATTTTCTATTCATTATTCTTGCCTGAGTGTTGTTACCGCAGGTTTTTGGAGTCCCTGATTACGAATCTGAAGTCCGAATCCGAAAATTCCTGAATAAAAGATGGCGGATTCAATATGTCGGATATAAAATTCGAAAAAGCATTCATAATTTGAAGATTATGGTTGAAACTTCTTACTCGGTCGCTAATCACGAATATAAGGTTTTAATTCGGAAATTCTTAAATCCAAAATGTCGGACCTATTATGGCGGATTGAAAATTACCGTAGAAATTGGTATTGGTACCTAAAGAAATGCGTTGTGAATGTTTAAAAATGCGTACTTTCCCTTGAAACAGTGTATTTGGGGAAAAAATGGTAAACTTAATTGTATTCGAAATTACAAGGGGGGAGGTTATAGAGTCATTTATTATACCAATCAAATAGCGCTTTTAAATACTTGCTACAGTAAGAATTAAAAATGAGAACTGTCATTGATAAAATATTATTAACGATTTCAGTATCTATATTATACGATATTGATTATTATTTCTTAATTGTCAATCCATTAACCTTTAACTAACTAGCCATTGCATTCACTGTGTTGCACAACTGCGAAGAAAAACATGTCTCAACACAGAGATTCTGTTTTCTCGAAACCAGTAACATTTTTTTTATTTCTATTTGGCATGGTGCCTTGGTATAATTTCTCTAAGAACACATTGATCTACCCGAAAATGTTCAAGATTTACTCTACAATGTTAGTTCTTGCTGCAGCAATCTTGTCTTTAAGTCTTTCTTATATAAGACACCATAAAATCTCTCCAACAACTCCTATAATAGCAGTCATTTATGAGATAATGGTTGAAGTTGGTGGTTTAACGCTATTTGTGGTCACCTTGTTAGGATCATCGTTTCGGAACATGCATATGTGGCACAAGTTATTCCGTAAGATTCGGGTGATAAGACAGTTGTTAGACGTAACTCTGCCTCGTGCCAACTTACTGTTTATCTTGGGAAATATATCATTAATCACCTTATTCTACTTTGACATTTCGGATGAAAGCAATCAAGTTGTGTTCTATTACACTTCATATTACGTACATCGCTACTTTTATTTCGTTACTGCTTACACAGTTCTCGTTGTGAGCATCTTCCTTTCACAGACACACAAAGCTGTGAACGATTTGTTTCACTTCATATCTCGTGATTTGGTTAATGGTAGATTTGTAAACACTATTAGGAGAGTGAAGAAAATATATGCTCATGTAAGTGATCTTGTGGAGTGTTTTAACATAGTTTTTGGCTGGCCGCTGTTGATGCTCTCATTTTATGCAATGGTCCACGGACAAAGTCTTTTTGTGCATTTAATAGATGGTTCGATATGGATCGATATGCAACAGAATACAAGAAATAAGGTGGTAATCCTGACGCATTCAGGACATGAACTCGTTTTTGCGGTAAGTAATGTAACATCCGAGAGTAATTCGTACATTCCAGGTTCGTACTTTGTTTTTGCACAACGGTAAAGAATATCGACCCCATAAAACGAGATTTTAAGTTAATGAACTAATGACCTTTAAAGGTAAAAGTGATTTGACCTAAATATGTTTATTTTCACGAATGGGTACTGTACACATTATACAGGGTGTTTCTAAAATAAGCTTCCAAACTTATGCTGCGTTTATAACTCGTTAAAATAAGCCAAAAAGTTCCTATTAACATGTGCCCTAAAACGCACCCTTAGGAAGTTATATGCCCTTAAAAGGGCTCAAACAAAACTGTTTTTTTTCTTTGACAAAACGGTCGCAAATAAATAGAAAAAAATTTATGGGCCTTACATAACTTTTTACGCTAAATAACATGGGCTACTCCGTTTTTCGACATGCAAATCATATGCGTCCCATTTAGGTTGGTGAAGGGGGTTTTCGGCCCGTAATTTTTTTTATTTAATTTTTTTTACAATTTTCTCTACAGATTCATAAAATTTTAACAATTTTACGTAAAAAATATTATCTTTGACCAAATCGGTATTTCCAATGGTTTTCGAGTAAATTGAGTTTGAAAATTACTCTGCTCTTTAAGTTATTAGACCAAAAATATAGTCATACTTATAGGGCAATTATGAGAAACTTAAAAAAAAAATCATTTTAAGAAAATTTAGGATATATACCCATTAAGCTATACAGCTAATGGAAACGGCTCAATTTCTGCTAAGTGCTTTCCATTAATAGAATTATACTTTTCCATCAAGTTGATGACTAAAAACCATTAAATGCATTTAATCAATATAATGGTAAGAATGCACTTTGGTGGTATAGATCACTTTTAGTGGGTAAAATGACTCCAACAGACGCAAAAATTTCTACTCCGTTCATCTTAAGATTAACTCATTTTTTATCAATTTTTGGCATAACACCTTGGTACAACATCGAGCAGCATAGACTGGTACACCCAATAATGTTCAAGTGTTATTCAAGCTTTGTCGTCATTCTTCTGGTGTCTTCGTCCATAGGAATGACATATCTACGATACCGAATACTTTATAACTCTGAATTATTGGTTGACGAGGCTATTGACATTTTACATGATTTGGAAGCAGTTGTCACAGTCTCAGTGCCGATTGTAGGAACGACTTTTTGGAACATGCACACCCTCACGAGATTATACGAAACTTATAACCAACTGGATGATTCTACAAAATCAGTCTCTATGGCGGCGAAGGAAGTGTTTATGTTGAAACATGGCGCAACTATATTTGCTCTCGCAAATATATACTTATTTTCTCTACACCACATCAACGACTTTATCATGGAAAGGGAAAACAACTTCAGTGTCTACTATATTTCAAGTTTCGTGCTGATCTATTACGAGTTTCTGATATCATTTACTATTGTCAGTGTATCTGCACTTATTAAATCGAAATACCTTTGTATAAACAAACTGCTTATCGACCGTAACGTAAATATTGATTTTACAAAAACTATGAAAGAGTTACGAATGTTATACCTGAAGCTGGACGACATTGTTGAAGATTTCAATGGATTGTTCGGCTGGCCTTTGTTGCTATTGTTTTTCCACTTTCTTCTTGATATGCTGAGTGCTTTAATTTACGCTACATTTGCTAGAAATTATAATGCTGTCGTTATCAATATCTGCTATTTGTTTCAATCTGCGGTAAGTTCTAAGTTGTTATTTGCATGAAACATGTCTTTGGCTTGATGAGATTAAAAACATTTACTAATGGTACCCACAGTTGTTTCTGAACATGACTTCGTATCAGAAGCATCAGGATTATGTCACTGTTATAAGCTCTTGTTTTTGGAATTTGATTTAATGAGAACGATTTTTCGTGTTACTACTATGAAAGACCATTATATCTATTTGTACCATACTTCTACTCAAACGTTTTGTTATATTTTACAAACTTTAATTGTGTATATAGAGAAAAAAATGACTATAACGGCTGTTTTATTTGCAGATTTGGCTGACGGCTATAATATTCTGCTGCGATTCGATCGTGAGAGAGACAGAGGAGCTGTTGACGAACTGCTATAGATTGGAACAGGTATTGCCGCTGCTTCCTAAAGAACTAGAGGAATTAGAGAGCTTGAAGAAGCTTATCAAGAATAAGAGCCCCAAACTGACGGCGGCTGGTTTCTTTGAAATACGAAGATCCACTTTGCTCTCTCTTCTTAGCACCACAACCACGTACTTTATTGTAGCTCTGCAATTCAATTCCCTGTAGATGCATAGTAGGGATGTTTTTGTCACTGAGATTTATAGTGTCTTTTGAAAAACTTCTAAATATATCACGTTTGTTATAAGATGCATTCATAGTGGGATTGAATACACAACACTCGTTTCGTGTGTCTTACCTAAATGTGTAGTTGTTTTTGTCGTTGTGGTTGTTGGAAATTAGTTTTCATGTTAGTGGTAGATATCTCACATAAACCAACATGTAATAGAAACTACAATGCAAACAAAAATAAAACAATAGTCCAAAAAATCAGTTATTTGGTTCTTTTGGGAAAAAATTAGTTTCGGCTTAAATTTTTAGGGTTTGGCATCAGATAATTTCAAGTATCCGAAATTTCTCCATATCTACCTTTGCATGTTGTTGTAGTTTTGTTTACAATAACATACGAGTTAATTAGATGTTTACATCGATTGTTTTCGATTGAAAAGTAGATTACACCGTAGTAGTTAGCTGTCTGATCTGTGTGTGGTTTTGATGATTATTATGAAATATCATACTAATTGTGTTGTTGACGAATATACAGGGTGATTCATTAACAATGGGAAAATCGAAAGCTGAAGATGTTACACGTGAAATGGTGACCATTGCCGCAAACATGCCTTATCCGAAAGTTGATAGTTTCGGAAAGGCAGGGTGTTGAAAGTTAAAATATTAAATCGTTTTTTTGCGATTACTCTGAAAATATGTACCGAAAATTTAGTTTATAATTGTTTTCCCTGTATGTCTAACATGAAACTTGATTCAAAACTTGAATGAGCAATCATTTTTCCATTAATTATGTATTCTTGCTTGATTTCGGCATCTCGATGCGTTTTCGAGAAAATCGATTTAACGAACACTGTGTTTTGATAATACGAGAAATTAAAAGCGAAACAAACCAAGTGTTTCTTCATATTATTACAACATTATTAACAATAAAACAAATGAAATTTGTAATAATTATTTAAAGTAATTCTTCGAAGAATCCACCGTAGACACATACACTTTACACAACGTTTTCTGAGAGATCTTCGAGTTTGAAACACCATATTGAGATTACATTTGACTTTGTTGTCAGCGATTTGTATTCTTTGCCACAACTTGTTGTTAAATCAATTTTTCTCGAAAACGGATCGAGATACCAAAATGAAACAAGAATACATAATTAATGGAAAAATGATTGCTCTTTCAGGTTTTGAATCAAGTTTCATATTAGACATACAGGGCAAAAAGTTATTAACTAAATTTTCGGTAAAATTGGTCGTAAGTGGCGCCCTCTATGAGCAAAGCTGAAATTGCAACACGCATCTTATTAGTCGTTTAAAAAAATATAGTTTCACAAATTTTCAAGTTCCTAATCTACATACTTTCAGAATAATAGCAAAAAAACGATTTAAAATTTTAACTTTCAACACCCTGTATTTCCGAAACTATCAACTTTCGGATAAGGCATGTTTGCGCCAATGGACACCATTTCACGTGTAGTATCTTCAGCTTTCGATTTTTCCATTGTTAATGAATCACTTTGTTTAATTATTATGTCTCACCTTATTGCATCGTCTGTTTTTCATCAAAAGATGATTATTATATAGGTACAACTAGCTCACTTGGGTTCATTAATTTGGTATTACATGATTTTTGTTTATTTCGTTGAGGTTATAAAATATATTTTAAACTTTTAGCATAGCCTGTACAGGCTGTTTCAGAAAGACCTCCCGTAAATACAGGGAGGATAGTACGACATAAAATAAGAATTTTTTTGCTTATGAACTATATGTCTAACTCCTCTTGTTTTCGAGATACAGAGCAACAAAATAAAATTTTTATAAAATTTGATATTCTGGGGTTTTTAAGGATGACAAATACGCTGATCTAATTATTTTTTGGATATTTCATAAAGGGCGCTAGTTATGCTACATTCCTATTACATTTTAAGTTCTAATTTTTTTAAGGTTAGGTTTTTTACCATTCGGGTTCCAATTTCTAATGTACAATTTTATTTTCTAAAAATAATGTACTCTTGTTAGAACTTCCTAATGTGGACGGTTTTCGAGAAAAAGGGTTTTTAAATAGACAATATTACGGTGTATAAAAGCAGTGACTTTTCTCAAAGTAGGCTTATGTCAAAGCTTATTGATGGATGTCTAATAAACTCTTAGTAATATTTTAAACTCTATTTAACTTTATATAAAAATTTTAGTGATTTTAGTGACTGTAGTTAATGACATTCATCAATAAGTTTTAAGACATAATCAATAAGACATAAGCCTACTTTGAGAAAGGTCACTTATTTTATACATCGTAATATTATAAGAGTTTAATTAAAAGCCTTTTTTCTGGAAAACCGTCCACCGTTTGGAAATTTTCGTAAAAAAAATTATTTCGTCGCTCTGTATCTCGAAAACAAGAGGAGATAGACATATAGTTCATACGACAAAAAATAAGAATTTTTTGTCGTATGTATATGTCTATCTATTACCTCTTGTATTTACGGGAGGTCTTTCTGAAACAGCCTGTATATTCTATATATATAATGTTACAAAAACTCGACAAATTTCACTTGAACCTTGAGATGCTCAAATCTAAAAGAAATCACAATAGGCGTAGAGTGAGATGGAAATACAAACATCAGGTAACCGAGGGCCTCACTCCACTATTTGCCACTGCGCATCCTACTTTCAGGGCTCAAATGAATTTGATTTACTTATATGTTTTGTATTTATTTATTTAAAAATAAAGTATTGCACATTAACGAACCGAGTCTTTTTTGAAAACCGGCCCTTTGATTTTATTATTTATATGTATAGGGAAAAAGGGAAGTAAATATATAAGAACAAAGCATGTTGATACTTTATTTCAAGTCTATGAAACTAAATATTTTCTTCATTTTAAGACTGAATGCAAGTGCATATAATATCAAGAAAAAATGTGTGTTCTCATACGCAATTAAACAAAAAAACAAAGAAATAAATTGTTAAAAGATTTATTTTTCTTTATCTGTGCTAATTGAGTAAGCATTCGAAGGTAAGTAAAAAAATTACTCTTATAGCAACACAAGTTCTTGTTCTTGTCAATTCAATCGAAAAATAACACTAACCTAAAATTAAAAAATTATTCCCTCTTGTACAGTCCACTTAATTTAATTATATACATCTGAAATATTTGTTACAGTTGAAAAATTGAATTATTACAGAATTACAGTCTATTTAGATCACTTACCGTTAATTCATCAAAATTATATTCAGCTGAAAGTTTTATTAATTGTAGCAATTTTAGTTCTGTTAGTAGTTAGATAATCTGACCTAAAGCAATGAAAACGACCTAATATTCAATTTTCCTACTTCTCAAACCTTCCCCTGTAATACATACATCGTTGCTTACACATATTAAAACTTCATACCTGGAAAATATCGGAATTAAAAAAAAAAACTTTTAAATTAATGATATTGTGAGGCGCAACTATTACACTCGCTATATGCTATAAGTTCGAAACCTGTCTATATTTGGTGGCTCTTCTGATAAATTCTAGCCATTCAGTAGATATTAGAGGTGTAATCCAATGCCAGACCAGGCGTACAGTAGTTGTTTCCTACAATGTAATAAGTTACACAACACGTGTTTTGAAAATTTTTGTGTGTGTAATTATTTAACTTAAAATAAGATCTATTAAAAAAAAAGGATGAAGCAATATGTTGATTCCAACAGGCTGAGAAATACATTTTTTATTGATGTATCTTAACAAGAATTGGGCACAGAGAAATATATTTTCTGCATATTTCAACAGCAAAACCCTTCTATAATTGTAAATTTTCTTGAAATGCCCGTCTTGGTGTTAGGTATTGAAACAAGTAAGTAACTGCCAATGCCCTGTACGTCATTAATTTTCAAATTTGTCAATTCGCAGCATCGAGAGACACCAGAAACCCCCATTATTAATGCAACATGAAATAATTCAAAGTTCACTATATTCCTAGCAACATGTAAAAGGTAAAGATATATTAACTTAATCATTAAATATTCTTTATCGGAAGCCCCAATAAAAAATTCCTCAATATGTGCTCTTTCCAGTACTGCAGCTTTTTTGCTTTGTATCCTCTTGATTCACTCTTCAAATAAGCACTTGTAGACCTTTATAGTAGCCTTCAACATCGAATACTTCGACCACATAGATGACATTACATATTTTTTGTTCAAATTTAAAAAAATACGATAGCACGACTTCTTCATTTATTATATACACTTTTTCGTAATGTTCTATGGATTTCGCTGGCAATAAATGGAAAATTGCTTCTTGAGCTCCTTTAAAAACAGCCACAGGAACACAATTACTTTCTTGCATTTTTACCAAATTAAGATAGAACGTAAATAATTGATAATAAACAACGTACCATAGCAACCAGTAGGTATAATAAAACCTACCACGTTTCGTTGAGTACTAGTAAGAAATATCAAGTCGTGCGAATAGTTTTGATTAAATTCTAATAATTCTGACTACAAATATGATTGTGATGTGATTATGGATAAAACGTTGGGTTGGAATTATGGATTGCATTCGTGTTTAAATTGCCTTTTATCCACTTAAGAATATTAAACATTCTTGCGTGGATAAAATGCAATGCTACTTAAAACACTTATACAATAAAAACTATTATTTAAATATAATTATTGGAGAATATTTTTAATATGCTAAATTGGCTAACGATTAATATACCAACACCTAATTTGATGTCGAAACATCTCTGTGGTAACATGAATGAAAACACAAACCCGTTTTGGTCAAGTAACAATAATTATTTAATGAAAAAAATGTTCAATATCAAATACATTCAGTTTCTAGTAGAACTTTTGTGATCTTGGATCTACTACTGGAAATCTTCAGTTTTGTCTCTATCGAAATTTCTATCTTGGGAACTTCCTTTTGGAATATGACAACTTGGGAGAAGTTATTTCAGCAATTACATCACATGGAAAGTTGTCATAATTTGAACATTAAACCAAGAAAGTGCAACAGTGTTTTTGTTAACGCTAACTTTATATTCTTTATAGGAACCATAGTTACGTTTTTGATGTACAGTTATGAATTTTATGTTCACCTAACAGAAGAGTATGCAAGTTCTTATTTGTCTACCACAGTGTACTTCCACATTGAATTCGTCTTGATCAATATACTTAGTAACGTGGTGCTGTCGATTAAACACAAATACAAAGGCATACAAGATCGATTCGAAAGCATTACATATAACGTATCCGATAATACTGTGGCAGATATAAAGAAAATTAAGATCATGTTTCTGAGAGCAGACAAAATCGTTACTACTTTCAACTTTCGGTCTGCCCATATTGTTAAAACTGGCCCATTCCATCACTCTTATATTTTATATTGACTTCTATGTTAGTATTTTCTCTATTTCCTGTGAAAATAAATGGGACAACGTACCTCAGGACAACAGAGCTGGATACGTTTTGGTGGCTTTGGTAAGTATGTCTTCGACATAATTCCCGAACTTGATGTATTATTTTCTAGTTGTGGTCTATTACAATCATATTTTCTTGCGATGCCGCTGTTGAAGAATAAAAAAAATGCTAGTTACTTCCTACAAATTGGAATTATCTTTTATTTTCCAAGGAAAGAGAAGAGCTGAAATCTTTGAAAAATGTTATGAAATCCAAACCGCCTAGATTCACAGCAATGGATTTTTGGAAATCAAAAAATCTACTCTACTCTCAATGGTCTATCGTTACATACTTTATAGTTTCCATCCAGTTTAATTCGTTGTAAAAAAGTTTATAAATATTTTTTAAACAAAAAAAGAAAACACTTGCATCACCCTAATAATATGTTAACCCTCTCCATGTTTTATTTTCTATTAGGTATTTTTCCATCAAATTAGTATAAGTACTTACTTCTATACTTCTATAAAAGTCATTTCGTGTGTCGGTGTTAAGCAAAACTCATTTGCTAATGCATATGTTAATTTGACGTGTTGATGTGTTTCGAACTGGCAACTTAGAATACTTCAGTAAAATGTAATATTTACTTCATAATAACTAAGGTGCATAAATGTAAATGTGTTTATTTATGAAATATTTACAATTCCCATCTTAGCAACTTCCCAATGTAACTTGATATAATATACACAGGGCAGGTGGATGTATGGGTGTCCAAAATATTGAAATTTAACCAAACTTACCTTTATACAAAGTTGCACCCCTGAGGAGTTATTAGTCCCCAAAGTGGGGGCCCAAAATTTCGAAAAAAATTAATATCTTTGCAATACTTTACCGCAGAAGAACCAAATTTGGTACATCATTTAGGTTTATTACTGGTTTTCTTTGACTATGATTTAAAGTTAATTTAAGCACTACAAGCTGTTCATTGGGGATGACTCACCCCTAAAATTGTATCGAACTTTTTTTTCATTGACCGAATTGAAAAATAATAATATCAATACACAGCAGAATTTAATTTAAACATTTTTTTTACTTTTGTTAAATTTTAAAAAACTATGGTTTTCAAAGAAAACCGTATTAACTGAAACAAGATTTTAACAGTGTTTATTAGAAAATAATCGAAAAGTCGGTAGTAGGCAATGAATTTATCTTTCAAACTTGTCAGTTAGTAATAAAATAATTTTATTTCAACAATTGCCTCTGATTGTTGTTGAAAAAATATCAATTATTATTTTTATTATTTATTTGTGTTTTTTATTTAATACAATATTCGCTTATTTAAAAACTACCTAGGTACTTGTTTTCTTTTTGTAGAATAAAATAATGGCGTCCTCCTAACGCTTCCGGTTATACCGGAAGTTGACGTCATCTTCGTTATTTTAAATGGAACACCCTGTATATTATTGCAATTTTGGATTCTACCTCAATTTTTAGGTTAACTTTCATAGAGGTTTCCTATTTTTTTTAAATTAACCGTTTTTGATATATTTAATGTTTTTTGAAAATATTAAAAAAGCACTGCCTATTTCAGAAAGTTGAGTATTTCACAATAATAAAGTTAGGGCGACAAAATTTATAGGAGACATAACTAAAACACTAAGCTTCCCTGCCATAATTTCAAAATAACTTAATTTCATATATGGTGGTAGAAATTTAATGCCGAATTTAGTCAACTTTAAACCATCTTAACTTATTTTTTTTAAATAGATCACCCTGTATATTTTTGAGCAACCTGATGAACAATTTTGTTCTCTTTCGAATGGCACAATGGTTTCCTATACCTAGCTCTTTTGGTTGTTAAGGTATTTACTATTTTTCGTGCAGTCAACGGATATCGCATAACTTCTTGCGAGGATGGCTGTGAAATTTTTAGTGGATTTTTGCATTAACATTATTTCATAAAATTATAATAAAAAGAAGCCCCCTTTATCTTTGCAAGAAAATTACATATCGTACAAATATTCACAGTACAATCGCCCGTCAAAAAACTGCTATAGATATTCCTAAACATAAAACACAACTATTTAAAAACTCATATTCATATCAGATATCAAAAGAATATAATAACATTTCTGTCTCACTAAAAGACATTTCCTTATTCTCATTTAAGAAAAAAATATTTAAAATTATATTCAATGACCAGTGCTAAAAGTTGTGCAAATATTAAATTTATCTATCTAAATTTAAGTTAAGATGTTTGTACAAGTTTGATTGTTGTTTTTCTTAGATATTATACATAAAGGCATTGTATATTTTTTAAATGTTTCATATATACTGTTTCTATTTTGGGTATAGATTGGGAAAAATGTAAAAAATACAAATTTTATTTTTCTATTGTTATTGTATAATTGTAGAATCAAAGTCTAGCGAATCATAAGACGATTAAAGATGTTGTAAAGTAGACTAAATTTGATATAAGTTTATTTGTGTACCAATTTTGTAAATTAAATTCAATTTCGCTATATTGAGGTAATAAATAATCACTTAGTGAACTCATTAAGTAAATTGTTTGCTGTCTTTAGTAATAGTTTTTGTTCATTTATGTTTCAACGTCAGCACGATGCAGTTGACTTATGGATATAGTGTCACCGATATACTTTTCCTTCGAACCACATCCAAATTGGCAACACTATTTGGTGTTGTTCCCAGTTACAACTACGAAAATCGTAATCTGTCTTACCAGAAGCTGTATAGATGTTACGCCTTGTACTTCGCATTCACTATGACTTCTCTGTCGATGATATCACTCTGCTATCGTATTGAGGATAAGACTATTCCGATAATCATGAAAACCATCATCTCTCTCATGGAGATTACGGGAGTAATTTTATGTGTGGTAAATGTATTAAGTTCGTCATTTTGGAACATGAAGAACTGGCACAAGCTGATAACTCAGCTGTCTCGGTTAGAGCGACCATCTAATTTAAACACCAGAGGCACTCGCAGCAAGAACCTAAAGAAAAATCCACTGGTGTTAGTCGTCATCGGGTGCATATATTATATTTTCTTGAGCTTGTGCGCTCTTCGTTCTGTGGATAGAAGCAGGTTCATCCACTACATCAGTCACATGGTTCACCAATATATGAAATTCGCGTCGATGATTGTGATATATCATGTTGCTCTTTCCATAAAAGAGAAATACAGGGGTTTAAATAATTTACTTCTTACTGTCAATTCTACTAGCATTACTAAGAAAGATTTTGTGAGAATTATTGGAAAAGTCAGAGTACTGAACTTAGAACTAGACAGTATCGTGGGGACATTCAATTCGTTTTTTGGGTGGTCAGTGCTGTTTATTTTAACACATTCGTTTATGCAGATCCTGGGGTGTTTGTCGTTACTTTCCACAATTCCTTTCGATGAGTTTGGATGCATAGATTTGATATTCCTTTTTTACGTGGCTATAGACGCAGTAAGTACAACTACGTTTTAAAAAGACAATTTTATATTATAATGGTTGTATTTTAATTTTCAGGGTGTGATCCTGATTACCATTTGTGGGTGTGACAATGCTCTTAAAGCATCACATGAAATATTCAGAAATTGCTGTGAACTCAAAGCTATCTTTTCCTTAAAGTCCAAAGAAATGGAAGAACTGGAGAAACTGCAAACCACTTTTCAAAAGCAGACCAAGTTTACAGCCGCTGAATTTTTCGAAATTAACAGATCGCTTCTGCTTTCAATATTTTCCACTATCACGACTTACATGATTGTTATAATTCAGTTCAATTCTATAAAGTCTAATAATAGCAATAGTAATAAAGTGTAATGGTCCATGTTTCGATAATTGCACTTAGAATATTTTGTAGCACTTTTAGCGTGTGTTAAATAAAAAGTTCAATATTTCGATGATTTTTCAGTATAACTTGTTGCTAAAACTCATAGATTTATGTAATTAGGTAATATGTTTCCTTGGAAAATAAATAAATACATATATAAAAATGTCTACTGTTTCCAAGAATACTACTACTAGCACTGTCTAGCACTCTCATTTTATACCTAGCAGTTCCTATGTTGTTATAACCTCAAAACTGGGGAAGATGGGGCTAATACAGGGTGTTCCTAAATAAGTGTCGTAACGGAAAACTATAAATTCCTCTTGAAAAGAGAGACATTTATTTTCTCTTCCACTTTTCTCTCAGGGCTTTCCTTTTCGAGATACACGGTGTCAAAACTTTTCTCAGATTTTTGCCAATATCTTAGGAACCGTTTGAACTACAGGACTGAGCTTTTGTACACACATTACCACTATTAATAACTACTTGGTGCAAATGTTGTTAAATTTCGTTAAAATTGTTAATTATTACTACCTATCTTTTGAATTACAAAAGATTTTCGAAACGTTAGGAAAATGTTTGTTTTTGTTCATAAAAAGTCATTTTTCTTGAACACGGTTGACATTAGAGTAATGAACCAAGAGAACTCTTTTTGTGTAAAATTCATTGGCGCTTCAGAATTTGCTGTCAAATGTCAATTTTTCCAGTGGCGTAAAAGATAGGGGGGAAAACCCTTACAATACCTTAAAATCTCCACCATTGGCACGTTCAATGAATTCGAGAAGGGTGCGAAAAGGTAGATATTAATAGTGGTAACGCGTATACAAAAACTGAGTCCTGTAGTTCAAACGGTTGCTAAGATATTGGCAAAAAATTAAAAAACAATGAAGGTTTTGACACTGCGTATCTCGAAAACGAAGCCCGGAGAGAAAAATGGAAGAGGAAAATAATGTTTCTTTTTTCAAGAGGGATTTACAGTTTTCCGTTGCGACACTTATTTAGGAACACCCTATATAATCTTAGTTCCTCACTTCTAGTTCAACTTTCAAATTTTAGCACGGGATATGTTGCATCTGATACCACTTAGCACTCAAAGTTCCGAAGTTATTTTAACTTTAAAGGGAGATGCTAAGTAACATCAGTCTCCAGCTGCTAGAGTTACGTATTTAGATAAGTGGATTCATCCTCCCCTTTATACAGTCAACATGTGGTTCATCAGATTATAGTGACCAGTTGGCAGACTCGTACCTACTTGACCATTGTTTTGTTGTGTTTTTGCAACGATATGTAGCTTTAGTACATTTTTTGTTGCAATTCCATCCACCCATAACGCACCAGATTCAGGGACTGTAAGTGTTCCTCTAGACCCTTTCTTGCTAGGATATCTACTTCTTCAGTGCCCAATCTAATGCTCTAGAACCCTGAAGTATTATCTCATTATGGGTGACCAAAGTAACAATAAGATCCAAACCAGTTTTGAAGTGATCTCATAAAGTGTTGCTTGACTATGGGGGTACGATCATTTTGCTTTTATATCTAATTTTAAGTTCTCCCGTAGATATTGTTCAATGACATGTACTTGGAATACAGTTTTGTTGCTTCTTAGAAACAACAAATCTCTTGAGTATATGTACTCCTGTTTCACTTTCATTATCACTTTTGGATTCATCAATGTACTTTACTGATATTCAAGTATTGCATTCCCTGAGAAATTTTCGGGGTACTAGCTGTAATGTACCTAGTTTATTTCTATATCTACAGAATAAGTCTTGTTTTTAATATTATAGAATCTGAACTGATTCTATGATAAAACATTATTAACATAGTCATTTATATTTTCCATTTAAGAATAGTGTGTCATACGACCCTAAAAAGTTGTTCATAACTTGAATATTAAAACACTTGATAATTTTCATTGTAAATGTGAAGCTTTTACATCGATTTGACACGTTGCTTCTGGCAATTATTCTAATGGATCGAGGTAAAGGAATACAAATTATATCGAATAAATACACTTTTATAGTATATTAACGTCATAATTTTGTCAGGTAAAATAATGCATTATTCCAAAGATGTAATAAACGCACTTTTGTTTTTTTTTTAATGAAACTTTTTGTTTAATTATTATCTGGATAGAATACTTGAAAATTAGAGTGATATCTATAACAAACCTTATATCATACCTAAAACTTAAAAAATAGAAGAGGTATTTAATTGAAAAGCAGTTTGTTTATTTTGATACTTCACGATGTTCATTTTATTTAACTTTTTTCCAGTCTGCAAAAATAACGACTGTAGATGAATTGTAGAATATACGTATGTACTCTCAACAGAAAATTTAAGTAAACATTTCTCGGAATTTCACACCAAAATTGTGAAGAATTAAAAATCACACCAAAAAATTAATAAAGAAAAGAGGAAATCACATTAAGACTAACAGATTGTTCCAAACTGGAAGGAAACAAATTCAAAGGAATCGTATATTGTATGTTTGAATAAATAGAACAGATTTGCACTTTTCAATAGTTAGATTTTTTTTTATAGATAGGCAGTAATGATATTAATTTTACTTAATAAAAACCATTGTTACTGTTGTGTTATATTGTAAAAAATTAAGTTACACTTTAATTACACATAAAATGGGCAAAATATTTCTAATTTGGCTATACAAAAATACAGTTTCTAAGATATTTGGCTTAGAAAGGTAACTAGATGACATTCATACGAACATTAAAAATTAAAATTGATAAAGATATTGTAAGCTAAACTCGTACACACTGTATACAAATTTTTATATATAATTTTTTTCATAATCCTGAAGAGGCAGCCAATCGATTGCCGACAACTAAAAAAAATTGTGTAATACTGTTATTTAAAACTTCATGTTTGTGTCACTGTTATCTATTTATTTCGCAATCTCTGTTGCGCTTGATCTGTTAAATATAACAGAATAATTAATAACTACTGGCGCCTCCAGAACAGAATATTAGCGACGTTAGTGGTTATTAAATTACATATACGTCGTTATCATAAAAACGTCCCATTTATTATAAGTATATCACACTGATAAATTACGACAATATAATTTTAGTATCTTAAATAACATAAACATTTACAATATATCTAAAAGATTATTTACTTAAACTAATATTTACAGTCTTCTCTTTTTCTAATGTAGGTGCTAGTTTACAGGCTTATATAAAATGCGAAAATAAGTGTCAATGATCTTATCCAATGCTCTAACATCTTATAACTAGGACTTAATTATTAAATAACCTAGATCTAGAGTGTTATCTTAAGTACATATTGCCAGTTGCAAACAATTAGTAACCGCAATAAAATAATATCTACTGCTTTGGATGCCTTTTTCAAACTAAAAATATTTGTTTATTTGTGCTGTTGTAGTAATTGTTACCAAGACCAAATTAAAAAAGAATCAAATAAACAGGAAATAATATTTTTTTGTTGACAAATCTTTTTCAAAAAACAATGATTGCATTGGAGTTTGGTACGACTATGTTTTAGGAGACACTAGCAGTATCGTTAATGTTTAAATATACTGGAAACATCTTTTCATACTTTACATATGTATAT
>NW_019426072.1:741152-746613 GCF_000390285.2 Anoplophora glabripennis
ATATATATATATATATATATATGATTTTGATGCAGTTACTTTGTATTATTCAGAGGGAAACAAAAGTAAAAAAATATACAGTTTTCAAATGCGAATTTTGGAGACAATTTAGCATGATTATTAAAGAAATACAAACTTATAGATCTTCAAAAACTGGAAACAATTTTGTCTGTTTCTTCGACCCCAACCGTGATTTTCGCTTCTATTAGGTTATTGCTAAATAGATATGCCCTAAATTTTTTTTAGCTTCGATGTCTTTTTCTTTGACTCCTGAGGGTCCCAAGATAGGATCGCTATCATAGTCTATGTAATCGAGTATTTTAATCACTTTTTAAACAAAGTAAGGAACTAGAAGCCACATTTAAGTTTAAATAATATTGATATAGTCCCGTTTATGTACAGCAGTTGTTGTTTATCCTCTTGGACTCGCTAGTTTCGGCCTCGTTCATCCTTTTCACGTTTTCCACCTCCTTGATCGTTTCAATGAGTGGGACACCACCAGTTTCCGGTAGAAACAGCACTGAGAGACCTCCAAATATGCCGAAAAAGGCCAACATTGACATTGGAACACTCGTATGGATTGAAGACTGAAAAAAAAATAAATTCTCAATTAAAATTTGACTGAAATAAAGATTAAGGGCTATATTTTCTTTCAGCAGCATGTTTCTGGTGTATATATATCGAGGAGAACAGGCTTTTCTCAATCTAACCAAATTTGTTTAACCTCCCATCATTCCTACAACTAATTATTAAATGTTTGCAATCAAAACTAGTTTTATTATTCACTATTCACTTCTAATTTGGGATAACCCAGTTATTTATTAGGATTATAGCAGGATTTTCCAAATAGTGTGTTACTCAATGATATAAATTTGCCGCTTGTTTTACGAATGCATAGTCTCATATGTGTTGAAAAATTTATACCAGCTCTACTGTATTCGGAAGAACTGAAGTAAGCAAAACAGAAAGTGGATTCAGAACATCCTAAACAATTGAGAGATATTCTTGGCTACTCTGAATGCTGATTGGTCAATTAAGTGAGATTAACTAACCGAATTACGGAAGCTGCTGCAGTAACCGAACTCTCTCGTTTGAGAAAATCAACCACCTTGTACATTTCATTCACCAAATTCCTTCCGAACCTGCGGCAACTTATGCAGCAGGTTCGTCGATCTAAATCATGCCTCGGCTGAACCCGTCAACCTTGAGAATATCAGATTATAAGAGGAATGTAAAATAAAATTAAACACAAAACATTTTTTACCTAACAACTTAATTCTTTAAGCTTACATACGGTTCATAACTTGAACAACGTAATCATATAGAACGGTAAAGGTAATTTAGTCAGAGGCAAGAGGAAATCTCATTGATGTACCACATTAACTCGATATTAAAAGTAAAATCGTATATTCACAACAAAATTTATGTATATACTGAAATATTGACGTTAACGGGAAAGTTATACTGTAGCATTTAATCACAATCAACATTTTTATATTTCTAAGTAAAAGCAAATAGTAGGGAGGAGGGAATTGAAGTAAGATGTCAAAAGAGAAAATAAATAGACGGGAATTATTTCAAATGTGGTTTGACAGTGATCCCGAAGGTTACAGGGACATACGTATTAAACGAAATGACCTTTTCTGTACTGTGTGTGAACGCATTATAAATTCTTGTTACAAAACTAAAGTGACAAGACATTTGAAGAGCCATGCCTCGTCTAGCGCTGAAAACTGTATTTTTCTATGAACTTACAGACGCCTTTCTTTCAAGCAATATTCCATTAAACAAACTAGAGAACCCCAAGTTGCGTAATTTCGTAAATTGGAATCACATGGACTATCTCTAAATGAACAATTTGATATAGTGGATGACAATACGATGCCAATAATATACGCCCAGTCAGTAGTACGATAAAAGAAAAAGTGCAAAGAGTGTTGGAAAAAATCCAGGATACACCATTTTGGAAAACATATGTAAAGTTTTATCTGGTACATATCAGGAGTTTACCACCAAACATGTTAATATATTTATTTCATATTCATGCCTCAACAGTAGACATTGAACGGTCATTTTCCCTACATAAGTTAATATTAAGTGATAAACGTCGCCATTTCACTAAAGAAAACTTTGAAAAGTACGTAGTAATATGTTTTAACTCCTTTCAATATGCCACGGAAGCCTTGTCTCAACATTAAGGTTTAGCGGGTAAGTGGTGTCATTTAAATTTATATAGGTATTAATTTTATCCTCTACTTAGCCTTACTCTTTGGTAAGATGTTGCGACATATTTTCTGTAAACATAATAACAATATATAATAATGTAATATTTTCATTCGTAATCTGACTACGGTCCTGTTAAACTCCTCGCTGCACCAAGCCTAGTTATAACCAATAGAAACGCAACATAACAACAATATTCAGTCAATTATTATCAATTTTGACAGTTCATAGTTTACTTCGAATGATCATAAAATTTTAAGTATTTGTAAATAAAACCTATGAAAATGTGCGACAGTGAAATAAGCCACAAGAGCCATAAACAATTTATTAGACGTAAAAACATAAAAAAACATACGAAACCTTTTGCTCTGAGTTTATAGATTGGAGGAATAAAAATAAGGTTATTAGCAGCTTTTCGGAAAATGTAAACCTCATCAGCACTATTTTTTGGTCATCTTTCATAATGCCCAGAAAAACTTGCGAGTCTAATTTCCTTCCCAGATTGGTATAAATCTATCAAAATTTTTCTGGAAAAGAAAGAATGAATTTATCTTTTCGCACTGCGACCACCATTAAGCCCATTGCAGATCTATAGAATCTTATAGTTATCCGTTTAACTATAATTTCTAATTATGCTCCATAGTGTTGAAAGTGCCTTTTCCACGTAGCTTCCAGCTTCTGGTTTTTCTATTCCGAACAGTAGATAGCTTCCTTGCTAAGCTTCTACACTTGCTACACATGAGTTGCTCCCTCTTCCTCATGACAGAATTTACACAGTTTGTCTTCTTCCAGACAAACTAGTCTGGGTCTGGATATATCCAGTTTACAGTCCTACACGTTTTAATCATCAACATTAGTTCGGTAGGTCCTTGTATGATCTTTTTATGAACTTCATTTCTTACAACAAGAGTTTATTATTACGATTTTTAGACTATCCTTTACTCTTCCCTGTATAAATGTACTAATAAAGCAGTAAGGAAAGTGATAGGAATATTCGAGTCCCTATAGGGCTAACTAATCAACCCTTTCTTTGGCCTTCATCTCTGATACTCAAGCCAGAGTCACATTATTTTGACTTCCTAGCTTTATTTAAGTTTTCAAACAAACCCGTTTTTCTTCTCGTGGGTATTTTAATTTTTTAATGTTCCCCATAAAAATAGTCTAGGGAAATTAAGTCTGGAGACTTTGAAGGCCATTCTACAGGCCCATTAATTCCAATCCACTTAATTCCGAAAGTATGTTTTAAATAGTCCGTGACTTTTTTAGCTTCCTGTGGAGGAGCACCATCGTATTGCAACCACATATCTAACCTGAGCTGCAGCGGCACATGTACAAGCAGTGCTGGAAGTAGGCTGGTCAAAATCGACAAAAAAAAAAAATCGCTAAATTCGCAAAGCATGATGTATCTCTGATTTTTTAGTATGTTGTTTGGACCCATTAGGGCTATGTGTACCCAAGTTTGCATCTCTCAAAAAGTTGTGGACAAATTTTTACACACCATAAACCGCGAAATTTTTGGACTTGTTTCAGATTCTGCTTTATATCTCCTAATCTATGCATTTTTCGTCGAAAGCTATTCTATACGTTTTTTAAGAGCATTAAATTTGTGACAAACTACGCTCAACCGGAGCTCTATAGGTCAATTGGTTACCGTATTACGGCAGTTTGAAAATAGGCCAGTTTTTCCAAAATTTTAGTTTTAGACCTTCTTTGGACCAAAATTGCGTCGAAACCATTGATCCTACGAGTAGAACTTGTAGCAAATAATTTGTAGGCAATTTCATTACCTTTAAATTAAGCGCAGAGCGGGGTCTGTAAGCCTCCGTAGTTCTTAACTATTAACCTAATCCCCTTAAAAACAGTATGAATTAGAGTTATATTAACTACATTTACTTACCAAATCCCACAAATACGGAACCAGCATCAGCGCAATGCCTGCTGACACGTTGGCAGCACCGACTCCTATATTCCTAATGGTTGTGGGATAAAGTTCCGCCGTGAAGACAGGCATAACGGCATTCGAGGAACTGATACAGAACTTGCTCAACATGGCTAAGGAAGTGGTGGCCCACTGCAAATGGTGAAAGAGGTATAAAGGCAGCGTGCAAGCGCAAGCTACTCCAGAGATGATCATGGTCAGAGACAGGGGCCACCTTCTACCTCCTTTCAGTAGAATGAATATGCTTATGGCCACCGCTGGGATCTCCACAGCACCTTGGAGCACCTGAAATTAAGACGTGGTTTATTTATTTATTCAAATACAGGAATAAATTGTCTCATCATTAACATAGACATACAAAATATTCTAAAGGAACCAGCAAATTCCGCTGGATGGATTCATTCTACAACTGGAAGAATTATATTTTTTTTGGCAAAATCGAATTATTTTATTCAAAACAATCCCCTTCCGACTTAGTACAGCGATTTGCATGGTCATTAAAGGTTTAGCCAGGTGGAATGAGCTCTTTGTGGACAATGCCCTTGGAATCGTAAAAGAAAATCAACATCGTCTTCACTTTTGACTTCTTTAAATGAGATTTCTTGGGTTTTGCCTCGTCTGGCGCCTTCCACTCGGCTCTTTGGCGCATGGTTTCTGGATCATATTGAAAACACCACGTTTCATCACCAGTCACAATGTTGTAAATGAAATTTTTGTCCTTTTTGGCCTCTATGATGACGTTCTTCGAATGTTAATATCTGAACTTTTAATCGTCAGTCAACTTGGGCGAAACAAATCGGCCTAAATGCGATAAATTGATGTTTTTGAGATGCTCAATACCAATTCCGTGAATTTCTAAGAAGATGATTTGGTTGATCTTTGATGACACTGATCACACACAGTTTTGAAAGAATCTTAGACCAGGGTCGATAATTTTTGAAACCAAAAAAAATTATAGTAGGATGAAACCCATTGGAAAAGAAAGAGAATATAACAGAAATGAAAGGGAAAATAATTTACGGGCGATCTGAGGTCGGGAAGGGGTAGGGGGTGAGTTTTTAAGGGTAAAAAACGGTTTCCCTTGATTTCCAGAAAAACTACAAGTCTTATGGAAAAAAGTTAAATGACAAAGTTGTAGGTAATAAAAAGATCTACAACTTTTGTATTTACACTTTTTTCACATAACCTCAAAATTTATGTGAAAAATTCAAATAACCAAGTTTTTGGTTTTTATTTTTCTTTTACAATAAAAAAATTTTCACGAAATTTGGTGAAAACTTACCTATTTATGTCCCAAAC
>NW_019426072.1:747898-841795 GCF_000390285.2 Anoplophora glabripennis
AATTTTTTTACTAACTCTAGAACATACTTCCTCCTGACATGTCGATCTTGATGTTGTTCATTAAATAGCTGAGCTGTTCTATTCGCACATTTATTGTTCATAAAGTAAAGCGAAATGATATCTACCCTTTCCGCAATGGAATAAACTATAGTGTTTAATTTTCAAAAACACAATTAAATAAACTACCAACCAACGCTTCCAAATAATTTGGAATCCACTAATTTTACGTTCATTGTGTGTATATAGCATTCATTTCTGTTTTTTACAATTGTGTTTTTTTTACGAAAGTGATAACAAATCGCCGAAAACCAATGTAACGCAAGAAATACTAAATTTATACCATTGCGTACTTAACTCGAATGACTGACATTTTCACCGTTACTAATTGCTTGTACATAAGTTTCAACTTTAAAATAAAAATTCTTAATAAGTATTGAGCGGAATTTAAAGTCTGTTGTAAAGAGAATGGCTTCAGCTTTTAAAAGAAATATTACTCAACCCCCCAATGCCATTTAAATATTTTGGGGTGATGCTTACCCTTGCTTGGGGGTGAAAGTAGCGGAGTCAAAATACCAGCAAAGAATGTCCCCCTTTAATTTAAAATCGACGGGTCTGAGCGTTTTTCTACAATCTTGACGCAGTTCCTGAAAATGGCTTTGTTTCATTTTCATTTGGCCACCCTGTATAATTGTCGTTACTATATCAATGATACCAATAAAAGCATGATAGTACTGTTTCATGTAAATAATGTATCCATATTTACAATTCTGTCCTTAGTTCCTGTATAACAAATTTCATAATCATCGGTATAGGATTTTTATTTATAGTTTTTTCTCTTATATTCTACATTTCCTTATTTATTTTTGTGATAGAATAAATATATTATATGTATTTACGAATATACATTCATAACTATTTATTTAATATGTAATTTCATGTTATATTATTTGATAAGATATCGACTGTCGTCTTGTTAATTTATTTTATGTCCAAGGTATCTAAACAAATCTTGTTTATTCTAGAACTGATTTCTCTTTATCTGTATTTCTATTTTTTTAGGAAACTGTAAGATCTATTTGTTTCTCTTTTTCTGTTTATTGTATTTAATAACAGATGACTCAAATTAAATCCCAGCAATATAATAACAATTACACACTCCATAAGCTGTAAGTATATTATTGTTCACTAATTATGTGGTTCAGCGAAATTCGCTTGGAAAAATATTTAAATAGAAAATACATGTTGCTATTTTATTTATAATAAAACGGATTTAAAACAAATTTTACGTGTTTTATTGACATTTAACACAGCTCTGTAGCTAATGCTGTATTTGCACGAGTTACAGAGTAATATGTTCATATTTTATGCACCACTTAATTTGTAGATGATTTCCAAATTTGTGTTAACTTTTTATTTTTTATTAAAACACACAATTTATTCGAAATAACTACATATATTTATTTAATATTAAATTAAACATGTTGCGGTTAATAATGTAAAAGAATGTCAGATAAGTGACCACCTTTTGCAGCTCTACAAGCCTTCAATCTTTTAACAAAGTTTTCCATCATATGTTCACATAATAGTGGTTCAATTTGAGTGATTTGCTCAATTATGTTTTCTTTCAGATGTTGAATGGTTTGAGGATTGGTTGCTCTTCAAAAAACCCTTATAAAAAGAAGTCTAATGGTGATAGATCGCATGATCTTGGTGGCCAATTAACATTTCTTCGAGAAATTATTCGATTACCAAATTTCTGCTTCAAAACGGCGCAAAATTAGTAAAGATTCAAAGATGTGGACACTCCTGTCCAACACTTTAAATAGATATTAGGTACTTACAGAATTGACGTACAAATTTCCTCCAATGTTTGCCAGATTAAGCACCAGTCCGTAGTAAACCAAATAGACACTGAACCAAATGAGGAACAAACACACAGTTTTCTTCCTCATCTGCGCTGTTTTGAACAAATCCAATACGTTCACGTTTTCCGCTGGTTCTTCGGGAGATTCCGGCAGCAACTGCTTGTCAATGTTTGGAGGAAGGTCTCTGCCGTTCGCTTTGGCCGCTTTTTCCAAAATCACCATCACTTCCTGAGTGCGACCAACGGCCAGCAGCCATCTTGGGGACTCCGGCAATATCCACCTAAAAAGATCAATTGATATTTTCATTATTTTTAAGTTTTTGGGACTTACATTTTTTGCTAAGTACACAGTGAGCGAAAAAATTTGGAGGTAATCTACTCATAAAAACCATGGCTCAAAATTAAATTTTTTCTTTATTATTATTATATCATATTTTCTTTTAATTATACCAGCAATGTCCAGCAAATATCAGCAAATAAATCATTCGTCAGCTGAACCCATCAGACATATACTGAAATCAGACTGATTGATCCATATGTCATAGGCGAGTAGTGACCATTCATAGATGTAGCAGTCTGCTATGTCTAATATACAGGGTGTTTCAGTTTGATATGTCACAAGCACGTGAGCATATTTTAGGAATACAAATAAGAATAAAAGTCAGGTAAACTTTTGTTCTAACTTCCTTCGTTATGAAGATACAGGGGGTTGAATTTTTTCTATAAATTAAAATTTTCTTTCATAACTTTTAAACGGATTAAGATATTATCAAATTTGGGGTACTGTGTAAGCCGAGGATATTGCATTTGCTGCCAAAATATGGCTCTTTAAAATGAAGCAGTGGCGTAGATACAGGGTGAGTCTGTCACTTTGGGCAAAATAAATATGTGACGCCATTGGTTAAATTAAAAAAAAAGTGATCATTTCATAATTTTACAATTCATTTCCAATAAAAATGGTCTCTTTCATTTTCTTCGTGTCTCTCATAGTTTAGTCACAAATTGAAATGTTTATGTGGAGCAAAATTGTGCTATTCGATTGTTAACTGCTATTGAACATATTAACTACAATAAGTAATATGATATTTTGCTTAATTTTGAAAATTTCTGGCGCAGTAATAATTTATGTATCCTATTGCCATAATCTTAAGAAGAAGTATGTAGTAGTACTTAACACATTATTTGTCCTTTTTATTTAATTAAGATAATATACATATGATCAAAATTATTATAAGAAAACTTCATGTCAGATAAAATCAAAACTTGTTTCAATATAATTTATTATTATTAAATATTAGACCCCTATCTAATAAAAATTTACAATAATTGTTCGAAGTGCCGTCCTTGAACTAGGATGCACGCTTCAGCTCGACGTAATAACGATCTCCGAACTCGTTCGAAAATCCCTGGGGTATTTAAAATTGCTCTACAACTATTTTGTATGCGAAGCTGTAGATCTTCAATACTTTGAACCTCTGTTTCGTATACCAAACTTTTTAAGTGACCCCACAAAAAGAAGTCAAGGGGGTTCAGGTCAGGCGACCTTGCTGGCCAAGCTACATGACCCCCTCGAGCTATCCACCTATTTGGATAGGTGTTCTGCAAATAATTCCTGGCAGCTAAACTGAAGTGGGCAGGTGCCCCGTCCTGCATAAACCAGAGCAATACTCTTGTTGCAAGTGGAACCTCTTCCAACAATCCTGGTAGGATTTCCTCTAAAAAATGCCTATAGGCTTGGCCGGTTAAACGGTTTGGCAAAACATGTGGCCCGATTAAAATATCGCCAATAATACCACACCAGATATTTAGCGAGAACTGCTGTTGATGCGTACCAGCGACAGTCCAATTAGGGTTCTCGTCAGCCCAGTAATGCATGTTGTGTGAGTTCATTATGCCATCTCTTGCAAAACTGGCTTCATCAGTAAATAATATGTGTGCTACAAAGTTAGGCTCTTCTGCACAACGGTTCAGCAGCCAGCGACAAAATTGTTGTTGTCGAGGTGGATAATCTGCTGGAGTCTACGCTTGCACCTTTTGAAAGTGAAATGGATACAGATGTTGATTACGAATTGTGCGCCAGACCGTTGTATGACTTACGCCCAGTTCAGAGCTCTGGTGCTTGTCGTTGGTTCCCTTTCCACCATTTGAAGAATCTGATCTTCAAAATTTGGTTGTCGGGGTCGCGGTCTCTCAATAGCCCCTATACGAATTCCTCTACGCCACTGCTTAATTTTAAAGAGCCATATTTTGGCAACAAATGCAATATCCTCGGCTTACACAGTACCCCAAATTTAATAACAATATCTTAATCCGTTTAAAAGTTATGAAAGAAAATTTTAATTTATAGAAAAAATTCAACCCCCTGTATCTTTATAACGAAGGAAGTTAGAACAAAAGTTTACCAGACTTATTCTTATTTTTATTCCCAAAATATGCTCACGTGTTTGTGACATATCAAACTGAAACACCCTGTATATTGACTGCAGCTGGTCTAAATAAAAAAGAAATATTTAATTTAGGTACAAATTTAGTAAAAAAGGAAAATATAGTTTGATTAGGTGCCCCAAATATTCTCTGTCCGTTACTGATATCTAAGTTTATTATAAGAAACTATGTAATCTAATAATATGTAACAAATAGAACATTTTAACAGAAAATTGCATATTTGAAAACTATAACCTCTTCAAAATTATAAAGCATACGGTTGCTAGTTTCTTTTTGGGTAGGAGAGCAACAAATTTTTGAAATAGTTTTTAGAGATTTTTGTAAAAATCTCACTACATTTTCAAATTAGACAAGAACCAGTTATCTAGTAACTCGGTAAAAATGATTTATGCAGCGCAAAAGTTTATGTTTACAATCGTTTTTTTTACGAAGAAGAAAACTGCAATTTTTACATGACAATGTTCTTCATTTGTAACTACTGAGCCGATTTGCTATTAAATCGCAAGAGATATTTAAAATGGCTGTTATTCGTTCACGACATTGTCAAATTAACTGATATTGTATTTTTATGTATTATCATTTTCAAATGAAGGTCGTGTCACACATAATGACCAGATCTGTTAAAAGGAAGAGTTTAGGCGCCATAATCAACCACGGACATTTATAAAAATAGTCTTTAGAAATTATCACACGTAAACAAGTTTTTATTTAGCTTTCCGATGATGGGCGGCTGCTTTTTAATTTGATAATTCTGTAGTTAACAACTTTAACTACGGTTTAAAGTAATTTGAAACATTAACATGTTTATATAATTATTACAATATACCAGAGGCAACATAAAGAAGTTATATTTCTATATATCTGACAAAATTCTAGAATTGACACGAAAAAACTTGCCATTATAACGTAACTTATTATTAATATTAAAAATGAATTTTTTATTATAACTGTCAAAATCTGTCATGAAAACATTATGAAACAATTAAAAATAAAATGTATTAGCCAAAGCTGTCAATTAATTATTATTTGCAATAATACTGAACATACAAGAGATGACATGAATCAAGAGTAAAATAAGAATCACAAATAAGATTTTAGATTCTTGAAGTTATTAATTATTCTTCAAAAGTCTTTCCACCACACTACCACACACCGTATTATCCTTAACAGGAATAAAAGTAAATGGTGTAACAACACAAACGCATTATTTATTTTCATCTTTCCCAGCCTCGTCGCTAAAGATAATTTTCTTAGCAAAATAATCGTCCAGTTGTTGATTCTCCAACATCCAAACAACGAATGTACGACGAATTAAATGGTCATGATTTCAATTCCTAAGTTAGCTGAATCTTGAATGCATGCAGATGCAGATCTTTCGTTAAATTCAGCTACGTTACTAATATTTTCACAGTTGTTTCATTCCACGTAAAATGCACACAGTCTCAGCTACACACTCTCCATACTTGTAGTGAATTTTCACAATCTTCACTCACTCGTCCGTCGTATAGCCCTCCATTTTGTTTAACCGCAACATGTGAGCCTACACAATGCTGCAAACTCTTCGGAATTAAAATGGGGCACAATTCAAATCCTGCTTTACTTTCGGGACATCCTTTAATTGGAAGAAGTGTAAATGGCGTTCTTGGAAAGTAATGGCATATTTTATTTTTGAACTGAATCTCTCTTTAGATTAAAAACGAACGATGATGTGAAGTTGTGGACAATAAAAAGCTGTCTTTTCTTCAAAACTGTGCTAGGACATGTCTTCTATGTTGATATTATTTGCGTATTTTTAATATCGGTTCGCGTTTCTAAGAAGTACATATTAACGTCGTAATAATAAATATAGAGAATAATAAAATTATTTGTTTAAAAGATATGGCTGGGGAAAAATGCAATTTACTGATAACATACATATTTCTTCAAAGTGTTTTTATGTACTTAATTACAAAATCTAACAATATTTGCGCAACAAAAAATTACTAGTATTTTATTTGTTATTTAAAATATTTAAAAATAATCAGAAATGTAGTATATTTGTATGAGTTAGTTTTATGCATTTACTATTTGAGTTTTTCTTAGTATTGTTTTCTTCAAAAAGTCATTCTAGAATAGTCAGAACTCTAAATATCGAAGAAAATCGTTCTTTTCATATTAATTGTGCAAAACCGTACTTATCTTATCAATTTCGACGTCACCTGTTACATGAGTGTTGTATAACAATGAAAAAGTAATATTAACGGTCGGTGGAAGTAAGCACAAAAAACAAGCGCTTAGGTAGGGAATTCTGGAAGGAAGCCTAGAGAGTTGAAGATAGGCAGTTGAAATGAGAACAGCGCGGAGTAAAAAGTAAGACGATCAGTGTAGTGTGAAAAATATAGAAGTAGTGGAAAATTAAGTGTTTAACCGGTATTAGTTAGCAGGTAATATTCTTTAAGTACTTTGTTGTTAATTGTTCTATGTAATCTTATGATTGTGATGGTTATAGATGTTTCATGATAATAATTCTTTGTATGTTTAGCTTCCATTCCTTTATGCTCAAGGGCATATATTTTTCTGAGGTAAAATTGTTATAATTAGTATTAACGATTACTCATTATTTATTTCATGTTAAAATATATATATATATATTGTGTGGGCGCCCAGACATTACAATAATGACTCCTTTGTTTCACATCTAACTTGTTTTTGTCATGATTACGTTGTTCGTAAAATATAGATGTTTCGTGATAAGAATTCTGTGTATGTTTAGCCTTCATTGTCTTACGCTCAGGAGCGTATATTTCTCTAAGATAAAATTGTTATAATTATTCTTAAAGATTGCTCATTATTTATTACATGTTAAAATATGTATATATTGTCGTGACTGCCCAGATATTGCATTAACGACTTTTTTGATTCACATTGAACTTGTTTTTATCATGATTAGGTTGTTCTTTGATTTCTTGTGCTCACTTTATGTCATACGTCTATACGAGCCTTGTTGAATTTACTAACATTTTCGCCCGTGCGGAACGAATCTGGATTAGTTCGATTGCCTCCCGTATGGGAATCCTGTGTTATGAAGGATCTTCCGAAATCTCAACTATAGCTGGATTGCCTCCCGTATGGGACTCCAGTACCTTCCGGCCCTGCCGGCTAACTAACACCAAACCTCTTAAGTTTTACTTGGAAGTGTGTATGACTAATATGAGGTAACAGATGACATTTAGTGACACATTAAATGAGACAGGTCTTATTTATCATTAGCAAAGGTTCTTAATTTATACCTTTGGTTAGCGGTTGTTTTGTATTTATATTTGGGTGGTAAGAGCAACGATCGTGGGTTTCTCTGCCATGCTCTTTCCCCACAGGAGTTCTAGGTGAGCCTGGCACTCTCATTTTATGTTAAATGGTTGTTAATGTTTTTGTTGTTCTTTCTATTTGTCACATGTTTAATTTGAAGACTGTTGTACGTAAATAATAAAGTTAGGTGTATTTACTCTGCTTTTGTTTTATAAAATTAAACCATACATCCCCTCTACAAAGTTAGTAGCCAGCGCCTTCCGGTCAATAAAAAAAAAATGGATACATACAATGTAGGTATTCCTCATGACGATCACAGGTTTTTGGCCACAACTACGTATATTCTTTTTTTTATCGAACCTGGGGTTGTTATACTACATAACGAATTATAAATTTTTAGCCTGAAAGACATTATCTATATACCATAACTTGACATTTCACTCAAATAGATAAATTAACAATTCATAGAATATTTGTCTTTTAAAAATATTTTTTGTTATTAATTTGAATTAGTTTAATACCAAAAGAACCTGCAATAGTACATACCACAGTCCGAGAAAGAGGAATCCGGGCAGAGATATAGCCAACTGCAATTGTCTCCATTCGTTTAACAGCCAGGCGATGCCAGCTATTGACATGTAGCTGAGAGAAACCGGGAACAGATAAGAGATTCCTGCCACCGTTCTCCAGTGTCCTCCGACAAGTTCTATTGACAGCACGAAGCCGCTGAACACGACTGAAACCGATATGAAGCCCAGAGCAGCCCTCAGTATGGCATACATTAGAAACCAGGGTGAAAAAGCGATAGCTGTGCCTGGAATAACAAATCCATAAAGGAATTATCATCATTTAATGTTTCTAAAGAAACTTTTTAATACTGTATTATTAAATTGTATTTGTACATCAATATTTAGCAGAAGTTTATTATTATTACTTGTATTTTAAATCCTATTTTTAATAACCGTGTTATTGTCTGGGACCAAAATAAAGATTAATCTTTCTTTGTATATGTGTCTTACGAAAAACCGGTATCTATATACGGAGTTCCGAGTTCTAATTTTATAGTCATACTCATATAATTGTTTGTGTTATACAAATTTAAAATATATATCTGTAAGATTAACACCTACACTATTTCTAAAAATAGTAATAAAAGGAACAGTTTACATTAATAGTTTTAGACTGCAATAAAAATGATTCCAAATGTATACGTATATCCGTGACGTTTTCCTATTATACAGGGTGAATCACATTTAACGTGAAAATACATAGTTTTTCAAATGAACATTTTTCTCCAATCTAGTGACTAAATTAAAAAAATCTATCACTTTTCTCAACTAATGGCAGTTTATAACTGGTTCAAACAAGAAATTAGTTTGGTATATTCACCTAAAAACCTTTTGTACTGCAAAAAAAATTGAATTTGCCTTGAAACAGACAGATATAATTGCCGTTAGTTTAGAATATGTATGTATGTTAAAATTTACTGAAGATTATTTCTCGAGTATATTTGCAAAAGTATTAGTATGGAAAACTCAATTTAATTTCAAAAGTACTATCACATACCTACTCTTGGATCCAATGTTAGATCTAATTTGCCCCGTACATAACACAATATTTAGAATAGAAATTTTCGTACATTTTAAATTTTAGGTAATATAGCTTTGTTATGTCAGCCCCTTATTTTTGTTATTACAATCGTAAAATAAAAAAAAGAAATGTTATTTCTACTTATTCGAGTATATACAGGGTGTTACAGAAATAATGTCATTAATTTTAACCACGTATTCGGAAATACAGAAAATCAAAAAACTATTTTTTCGACCTTTTAAAAAATAACTCCTTATAATAATAAGCAGTGAAAACGTTAAGAATAGGTATTAAAGTTAGGTTAGTGACCGAACAGTGGGGTAGGTCAAGATTCACTGTCGATGTAGGTCAGCGGTCAGGAGTGGTAAAAGGGGTTTAAATAATGATCTGAAAATATTTTTTTTTCAGCATAATTATGCATTTTAATTTTTTTAATCGCATATTCGTATTCTACTCATTTTTCCTTATCTTCCATTGAAATTAATGACATTATGACTGAAACACCCTGTATAGCATCCAAAGAGAATTCAGCTGTTCAACCTTTTATTGTTTTTCTAGCAAAAATTTACGATAGAAGCAAAGTCATTGACGTTACTTACCAAGTAAGCTTTGGATTAGAACAGATGCCATTAGGGTTCTTTTTCTACCATATTTATCAGATATTATACCACACACCAGACCTCCAATGGCGACACCAGCGAGGAACATCATTTCGGCGAGGCTGGTTAAACTTTTCCTATCACAGACCAGGTTAAACTCGGATATAATGGTTTGTCCTGAAAATTAGAAAACAAAACAAATGAGGAACATCGAGGAGGAATCGTGACAAAATTGTTTAAATTCCAAAACTGCATGTTTAAAAGTTGTGAATTTTGTAAAAGATAACGTCTTTTTCATTGAGTGAAAAATTGATTTGATTAAACTAAAAATATAAACAAGGCTTTTCTAAATGGTTTCGCGATATTTGCAGCAAATCAAAGAATATAGACTTCTTTTTCTCCTAAATTAGATCATCGATAATATCCCAAACCACGACAGAATTTCTAATACGACAATCCAATTTTCATCCCTAAACTAGTTACATAGTTGCGAATTCAAACCAACTATTTGCGAATTCAATTTGAACGCGGTCGAGCCCATTTGTGGTGAAGGTAGTTTAGTATAAGGGTTAATTGATGTGGATATCTCTCTCATACTAATTAAAGGGCATAAATTTATGATCTACAGAGATTCGTCCTGTTATGGCCTCACCGCAAATTACGCAGTTTCTGGCGTTATCGTTTCTGTTCTCTCCGGCCTCCAAAATATTGTCTATTAATTCGTTTACACAGGAAATGCCCTGATAGTACATATCGCTGAATATTGTTTATTAATTTTGATGGTTTTTGTAGTAAAATATTTAGATTGCCCTGCGTCTAGTCTAGCAATAGTAGACTTTTTCAAATGACGATCCTTGAAAGCCATTATTGTCTTTAACGTATTCAGGACTCCTCCAGAACTATCTTGATAGAACTTTTACGCAAGCCGACGTGATTTTAATTCAACAGCACCAATATACTTTTCCATCCAATACACTTAGCAATAAAGGCGAATACGCTCAATCCCGAACTCATAAACCCTAAGCCCAAAAACCTCCAAGCCCATAAACCCATAAGGTTTGTGGTGCTGTGTATATTTAAAAATCGAGAAATATGTCAAATTACTAAATTTCAACATGCGATATCTCAAAGATGAAAAGTGATATCGGAAAAAATCCAAGTGCGTTTTAAAGAGTAAGTATAGTAAGAAATATACCTATCCATGTAACATAACCTCAAATATGTAAAAACAATCGTGATTTTGACACTTCTAGGTTAGGATATCTCGAAAACCAGAGCCAATTGAGAAATTTCGACCTCGGATTTGAGTTCAGCGCACCAAAATCCTTCGGAAAAGTATATTCTGGTTTCTGGGTTAAAGTTTTGGCAAAATTTCGTCGGCCTGTGAATGAATGAAATCGAATTGAAATCTTTGACACACAAGTAGTGATTTATCGTCACCATTGAATATTACTAGACACGCACAGTTGTTTCGAACATGGTTAGGTATATTTTTTCTAAAAGTCCTCATATACAATTCCATTCTTTTCGATTTCGGCTGTTTACAAATGTAATAAAGGTGGAAGACAGGTTTAAAAAATTTGAAATTTCTTTGCATTTTTAAATAATGTAAATGTAAAGATTAGATTGGTTACTAATCCATTGGGTCGTTATTCAAGACTTTTCTAGTAATTAGGTATCATGGGAGTTATATGGATAATAATTTTCCGAAAGTGGTAAGATGTACGTCAACCGAGGATATTATTATTTGATAACACCACAGTAAATTTGACATAGGGAGTCTCGAAATAGTTAAAGTATATGCTTGGATAACGATTCTCTTTGTTAACTTTTCATCATTTTCCGAATTTCTTCCTTGATCTCAGAAGTGAAGGGCATACTTAAGTATATAGTGCATAATTTGTAGAAGGCTAAATAATACACACTACTACGACACTGCATGTAACACAACAAATTCAGTAGTTTGATCTTAAAAAAAATATGCACAATGCATTTGTATTTTTGTATCTAAATATAGAATGCAACAAAAGGTTTCCGCTTGATTTGAAATATTTATCACAGGTTAAAATTTAGTTTACTATATTGTAGATTTGAATACGCTTAAATGACAAGTCCTTCTAAATGTAATGGAAATTCGTTAATCTGAATTCATAGAAAATGTCATAGCTCTGTCTTTTCCACTACGAGTATTTTGAGAATTCCATTGAAATATGATGACCGAAATAATACTATGATATTTATTAACTTTGACACTTTTAGGTTAGGATATCTCGAAAACTAAAGCATCCTCTCATTCCTTATGGCCTTTGGCCTTATAAACAAATTAATTAATTATTAGTCTGGACAGTCCCGAGCATCTTTTACAATCGCACTGATTTTTTTCATGGTATATTTCATAATAATACATTGAAATCCATTCATCTTTTTTTACATTTCAAATTTGCAATCTGGAAAGTTTTTTATTTTTTAGCCTTAGCTGCGAAATGAAATATACGACGCACGCGCGTGATATAGTTATATATTATTACATGTTCGGAGCTTATGAAAAGAGCTTTAAGTTAAAAAAAAAATCGCCAAGATTCGTTGAAGAACAACGGAGTTACAGACTGTCAAAGTTGACGGCCTATTGTTAAACAAATTAGGTTGGTAGCGACAAAAAAAATACGGTCATAACCGGCAACCCGAGTACTTTCCCAGATAAAAATATTTTATTTGTGGAACTATGTTAAGTGCATAAGAAATATTGTCAAAAATCAGTGGGTCGCTTGATTTTTCGGCGAGCCGTGGCGCGGCCGAAGGGTGGGGTAAGCGAATGACAGCGAGTCCGAAGAAAATGATAATATTAATAGTCCTGCCGTTAGAAAGGCGAAATTCGATTGAAAATAATATATTTGACAGTCTGTAACTCCGTTGTTTTTCAACGAATCTTGACAATTTTTTTTTAACTTAAAGCTCTTTTCATAAGCTTTCCGAATATATAATAGTATATAACTATATCACGCGCGTGCGTCGTATATTTCATTCTGCAACTAAAGCTAAAAAATAAAAAAAAAATCCAGGTTGCAAATTTGAAATTAAAAAAAAGATTTCAATGTATTATTATGAAATCTACAATGAAAAAAATCAGTGCGGTTGTGGAAGATGCTGGGGATCGTCCAGACTAATAATTAGTTAATTTCCTTATAAGGCCATCACTTGTAAACTATTCAACTTACCGATTCCAGATTTCGTGTGAATTGATAAGGAATGAGAGGATGCGATGCCAAAACGTTCTGGTCCTAATAATAACGCAGCTTATAAATGTTTAATTCAAAAGTCATAAATAAACTTCTTCTGTTTATGACTTTTGATCTAATCAATATTTTTTTACGCTCGGGAGCTAGTGTTGTAGGTCTTTTGAAGACGAAAAAAAAGTACTTTATTGTTTTCTCGTGGAAATGAACGGAAAAAAGTTATAAGCGAAAAACGTGAATTTACGTAAAAATTATACAATTAACCAGCCTGTAAACAATCTTCCCCACATTTTTATTACTGTGGAAACTGGAAACTAATATGTTATTGTACATAATATTTAGCATGTATAGTGATAAATTCAGCTTGCCGAAACAAAAAGTCGCTTCTAACTCTATATTTCCTGGCCTATTGTTACTCATGCGGACTCTCGACAGGTACATCTGGCGACAATGCGAGTATACCACACTTTGTATACCACAATTCAGTTTTCAGAATCTGAAAATGTGTTAAACCCAGTGCTTATCTGAAGAAAATCCACAAAAGCCTGTTTAAAAATGTTTGTGGTTAAATTAATAATATCCCCCGCGTTTCCGTTGTTGGAAAATGCAGAGTAAAACCACAAATCATTGCAGTAGTAATGTCCTGACCACTATTCGACTTCCTCTACCTTACTAGGTACGACCACGGACTGTATAGGAATACAGAATTATATATTAAAAGTCTACTTTATAGAATTAAACTATTTTTAGATATTTCTGTGAAAAGAGATAAGCTATTTAAAACTGCTTTACGCACACATTACTATTCTTAGACAGTAAATTTTAAAATATGCCTGATTTCTGTAAATAAAAAACAAACGTGTAATTATACCAACGCATAGGAATACCAATGTCTATTTAACTGCTTAATTATGGACGTACGAGTATAATTTATAATCAAAACGCTATAGAAACGTCAAACTTTTCGTCGTAGGTATTTAGTCGTCATTATTAATTAACATGGAAGTGTCGCACGATCTTTCGTTTACGTGGGAATTAGCACTTCCTTAATTAGCTCGTAATTTTGGTAAAGTGCAAATTTTTACAACAAAGCAACGAGATACGATCTATCAACATGGGGAGCAAAATAGGTAAACAGGTGACGCAAATAAACTATGGCTACAAGCAAGTAAAATTGTCACAGAACAGTCATCTTTTATATTACATACTACCGCGGTTTGTAAGCCACGCTAAATACTAAACGAAACTAATAGTTTTGCGTAAATAGTTTAGACATGTATAGGGTGGTTAACTTGACCCCTGTAGTTTTGTAAGATACATAAAATATTAGTATTGAAAAGTGGTCTTTTGGGAACCATAACTGCTTGTTTGTGAAACAAAACTCAAGTCTCCAATTTGGAGCGTATTAATGACCTGGCAGGGTTCACACATACCTCAGACTGGATCCGCAAGAGTCCTGCAGTGGTGTCCGCATTGAATTTGAGAAATTGGCCTCCTTGAAAAAATGCCAATCTTGGAATGGTTGTTATCCCCGAGGAGTTATTGAAGAGAAAATGATTTTGGTTAATGAGGACCCTAAGGCTTTGTTCCAGTCCCAGTTTCGTAAAATTTGTGATTAGTTTATATTCCAAAAATCCGGAACTGTGGTGAAATTTTTCTCGACTTTATGCGCTGTTGGCGGTGGCTCAACGATCGGATACATGTTCCGTCAACATCATCTGCTACGACCGATGGTGTTTGGCGGCAATCGAGGCTTCGTAGGGAAATTTCGGAAACATAGGTGAAATATTTTTTTCCCGCTTCCTGCGTAGTAGATCGTTTGCAGTTTCTTGTTCGTGGTCTCGTAATTTTGGCGAGATTTGTGCCCCTTTTGGAAGGTTTGTCGAATTACTTTGAAAACATGGGTGAAAATTCGAAAATTTCTTTAATTTAATCTAATTTTGCTAGCCTGTTGGTAAAATTGTCACGGATATTTTGCGCTAGCTTCCACAGAAAAAAATGAGTATCCTGATTTTGACATTTGTTCTTATTTTAAATAGTTTAAGAAATGGGTTACACGTATTTGTTTCTTATTGTAATTTGCGGTTACATTAATCCGACATAAGTCTATTACAGTTTGTTTTTAACATGACACAGTTTTATACTAAACGATATGCATTAAAATTACCAATTAATTGTTTAGTTTTTGCGAAACGGAAAAGGTTGTGCAAGAATGAGGAATTGTAACAATTTCTTCACAAATTTGTTAAACAATTTATTGAAACAAAAACCGTTACATGTAAAATCCGTTTTTGTAAATATATGAGACGTTCTACGTCACATTTACCTCCTTCTGTCTTTCGGAGTATCAACATATTCAGGAATATAAAGTTCTTATTCATCTAGAAATAGTCAAAAACACACTGGTACTCCACATTTATTGACTAATATTGAATCTAGAAACCCTGAACCTAAAACTTAGTTGCGTATGGTCAAAAAATGACAATAAAGAAAGTGCAAGGTCAAGAGAGGATATTGGGCTATCATTGTTGGTGATTATAAAGAGACTATAAACCGCTAAACTTGGATACCTTGATCGCAAGAACCTGCACATGGCAAACCTACGCACGTCGAAAGGCACAGAATGAGAATTTCAAGAATGTTTTGAAAAATTTCCAAAGTTCCCCTACGATTGCCACCAAACACCATCAACCGCAGAAATAACGCACTAGGCCTGAAAATTTTCGACTCGATTCTGAATGTTTGAAAATCAAAACATTACCGAAATTAATTACAGTTCGATAACTCTTTGGAGACAGCCATCATTCCAAGATGGGCGGTTTCCGAGGAGGCGAAATTTCATAATTCAACACGAACGTTACTGTAGCACCCTTGCGAATTCAACCTGAGGTGTGTACGAACGTCAACCCAAGTCCTTGCAGCTTATTTAACTAGAGACGGATATCTGGTCAGTACGTTAGTACGCTCCAAATTTTGCTTTTGCATTATATGCAACTATCATAATTACTCTCATCTATTGTAAAATATCTAAAAATTTGAATATATCTCGCAATTTTTATTAAATTCATAATGTTAGAAAATACAGCCTCTTACATATTCGTTTCTCACTACATCTCGGAAAGGTAAGATATACGAACTAGATTAAACAGTGGCAAAGTTGTACAATCAGGGGACCAACATAATGCCTCTAAAAAATCAAGGCTAACATGATTAGTTTTCAAAATATCTGAAAAAAATGAAATTTGATTTGAGGTGATACTGAAGAAAGAAAAACACTTTCTCATGGCAACTTTTTGCCCTCTATCGAATGGCATAATCAATTTTTGTATGTAACGTTTCGTCTCTTCAGGGCCATAATCAACTAATTTTTTAAATATGACACATTACATTTTTTTCAAGCCTTCATGACCCCCAATACTGTACTGCCTCAGCCCGAACCATATTCAGACGTTTTGTCACGAAGACTTGCAAAAAATTTAATAAAATTTCCAGGGTCGTATTTAAAAAATGAAGTTGGTGATGGTCCTGCAGAGACGAAACGTTACATATAACAATTGATTATGCCATTCGATAGAGAGCAAAAAGTTGCCATGAGAAAGTGTTCTTCTTTTTTCAATATCATCTCAAACAAGGCTGAAATGAATAAAAAACGGATTTCCAAAATTTCGTTTTTTTTCAAATATTTTGAAAATTAATCAAGTTAGAATTAATTTTTTAGAGGCATAATGTTGGTCCCCTGATTATGTAACTTTGCCCTCATTTGAGCTACTTCGTATCTCTTACCGTTCCCGAGATCCCTGTAGAAAGAACCGAATTTGTAACAGTATAGGGTTAAAATATTATGACCCAAAAGAAAATATGAATGAAATGGAGGAATAAGACAACTTAGTCCTCACAAATTTGCAAGACATATGAAACTGGCTTCAAAACGCAAAGAAAATTAAGAAAACAAAAGATGAACGATCTCTGAACAGTGCCACGTCGTCGGTTTAGATTTCTTGTTTCGCGAGCCATATCGCTTCCACCTTCATTCGAAGAATGGAAACTGTTTCGTGGTTGATATTTATATTTCCTGTGTAGTTCTAACCCTTTTTTTATTTAATTGTCAGAAATACCCAGTTAATTAACAAACAGTAAATGAATATGCCACAGACAAATAATTACAGACAATACATTAGTTTCCATCTGACCCCTTTTCTCGATTACAATTCAATTCTATTTCAATCGAACCGACCAGTATAAGTAAATATAAATACCAACCAGAGGACTTAATCTCTAGTGTCAGAGTTTCTTCTGAAGAAAAGAGCGATATGGCTCTCGACTCTCATATGCGATGGTTGTAGTTGGTAGACCTCTAGCTCCTCCATCATCTCCATCTAAAGATATGAGGGTTAGAAGTTCTACTTCAGTGGCTGAATTCATTACACACTTCTGCGATCAATGCACCATCCGTAAAAACTCTTAAAACCCGATATGATGCAAACCAATGAACTTAGACTACGTATACAACTGTTTCTCCTATACTTTTTCTTTCTTCTACAGTTTTTACTTTTATTTTGCCACCATTTATTTTACCAGGCTAAACAAACTTTGTCTCAACCAGTTGCTCCAATAATAACGATTTCAAATTTCGACTTACCCTGCCCACCGAACTCCCAACCGTGGCACTGTATCCTCCCTAAGTTACTCGAACTCGCGCACAAATCACTTTCCGTTACGTTCGCCGCGACGACGTCAAGCATGGAGCAAAAGTCCAATGTCTGCCCCGTGCAGTTTTTCCATAGGGACGGCGCGACGTCCCTGAAGGCGTCAGGTCGCGAGCACCAGGTCTCCTTCTCGGCGGAATGGAACGTGGGGGCAAAGATGTGCCACGTACACGGTATGTTGAAGAGGGACAGCAGGAAGGTCACGAGTAGTTGCCATTTGCCGAACTCCCCGATGGCCTTGGAGATGATGTCCTCCTCCTCTTCCAGCGTCTTCTTCTTGTCATCTGGCATAGCTGCAACCAAGAAAAAATATTATAAAGTACAGTGGTGGACCATGGAATTGACGGTAGTGGTAGCAAATTGAGATTAACTCGAACTTTAGATCTTAAATTTTTCAAATGTATGGAAGAAAGTCATTTAGGAACTGTGTAAAAACCCAACCATTAAACTTGTGACCGATTTTTTACAAAAAAAGGTCTGGTATACATCATTGAATTCTAAATTAACCAAAATTGCGGTTTCTTAAGTAATCGTTAGCAGCAAAATCAATTTTGTTCAATCAAGTAAATACTGACTACTGTCAAAATAATATTTACTTTAATGTGACAAAGACTCATGCGGTCTCATTTCGTAATCGTCAACGTGCAACTACTAAATTAAACCTAAATACAGGTTAAATTTCTGGGAATCGAATTTGACAGTAATTTGTCCTGGAAGCCTCACTGTTCAAATCTTTGTTCAAAACTGAATTCAATTTGTTATTTATTCCGAAATTTTCGTACTGTGCTTGTAACTAAGAAACTTATAAATCTGTATCATGCACAGGTTGGCAGTAGAATAAATTATGGGGTCTGTTTCTGGGGTGGGTCTGTTATGTCTTCTGATGTGTTTGCATGTCAAAAAAAGGTACTAAGATGTATTTTTAATGTTTCCAGTTCACATTCATGTAGAGACTTTTTTAAAAACTGTTCCATTCTAACTCTACCTGGTCTTTTCATATTTGCTTTGTGTAATTATGTTTTTAACAATAGATCTAAGTTTTATACCAACATGGAAATTCATGAAATCAATACACAACAAAAAATGAATACCATATACCATTTATGAGACTGCAGCTCACCATGAAATCACCAAACTGTCTGGGCCTTAAAGTATTTAATAAATTAGCTAATGATGTAAAGACCTGTTGTACTGTTGAACTTTTTAAAAAGAAACTAAAATCGTACCTAATTGATATGTGTCCGTATTTTTTGGATGAGTACTTTGGATTTTAATGGACTGCGATTTTGTTTTTTTATGTGAACTATATGTGATCTAATGTGTTGTTAATTTATTTAATTTAGATTATAAGTTATGTGTGACAAATTCTTATACAGTGTAAAACTGTCTATTAGAAAATATATATTATTATTATACATAAAACATTAAAACTACTAAGTGAATTAGGACTTACACTGAATAAAAACAAATGTGAGTTTCAGAAAACCGAAACTAAGTATCTGAAGTATCTGGGGTATATCGTGTCTGCTGACAAAATTAAGGTAGATCCAAAAAACACTGAGGCGATAATTCATTATTCAATACCCCGAAATAAAACGGATATATAAATTCCTAGGACTTATTAATTATTTGTCGAAATTTTTAAAAGATTTGTCAACAAAAACCCAATCAATGCGTCAACTATTAAGAAATAATGTAAATTTCTTACGGACAGATAAACATCAAAAAGATTTTGATCTTTTAAAATCAAAAATAGTCTCTTACCCAATCTTGGCAAAATGTTCAACATCAAGAAAAACACGAGTGTCTGCTGATTCAAGCGAGTATGGATTAGGAGGTGTGTTAGAACAACTCCAAGATGATGGTTGTTGAAGACCAGTGTACTACGTTCGAAAACATTCAGTGCATTAGGAATTACGTGGACTTGTGAATGCCTAGAGCAATTTTTACTTGGATCAATATTTGAAATATGTACAGATCATAAACCGCTCACTGTTATTCTTAAATCCAAAGAAATTAATAAGCTGTCAAATCGATTGCAACGCCTTAGAATAAGACTTTTAAGATTTATGTAATTATGATATCACGTATGTACCAGGCAAAACATTTTTTGTACCTGATGCATTATCAAGAGCTCCTATAAGTGAAGGCTCCAATGACAACGACGTCATACATCAAGACGATGAAGTGTATATCAATGCTGTATTTTCGGAGATATTTATCAACATTATTATTCTAAATTTTCTGAAATAAAAAAGTTGAAAAATATCACGAGTAAAGTTGTAATTAAATCTCTAAAATGTATATTTTCTCGCATGGAATCCCGGATGTTTTAAGGACCGATAATGGACGACAATTTACGAGCTTTGAATTTCAACAATTTGCTAAAGAGTACGGCTTTGAATGGATAAGCTAAATTTAACTTACATACCACAATTTGAAGAATTTGAAGGTTTTGAAGATGTGGGAAATGAAAGAAGACCAAAGTTTGCCTCATCTCGTGTAGGCCTGGACTGCCTTCGTAGGTGGGCCCCATCCGTCGTCTACCCCGACCGCAAATGCGGCCGGTGTAGGCGCTTTGTGGGACCTCCTTTTGTCCTCGATGAGCCCCGCCGGCTAGGGCCCTTTCTTCTGGCGCTCTTCTTGCTTCGCCGGCTCGTCTGTGTAAACCCCGGGGGTAGTGTCATGTTTATGTGTGGTATGGTTGGGTAGGGTAGTGCGGCTATGCAGCCTGGGATGCGCTTTGCTAAGGTGGCCCTTAGGCTAGCGCGGGAGGGGAGGGNTGTGTGTGTGTGTGTGTGTGTGTGTGTGTGTGTGTGTGTGTGTGTGTGTGTGTGTGTGTGTGTGTGTGTGTGTGTGTGTGTGTGTGTGTGTGTGTGTGTGTGTGTGTGTGTGTGTGTGTGTGTGTGTGTGTGTGTGTGTGTGTGTGTGTGTGTGTGTGTGTGTGTGTGTGTGTGTGTGTGTGTGTGTGTGTGTGTGTGTGTGTGTGTGTGTGTGTGTGTGTGTGTGTGTGTGTGTGTGTGTGTGTGTGTGTGTGTGTGTGTGTGTGTGTGTGTGTGTGTGTGTGTGTGTGTGTGTGTGTGTGTGTGTGTGTGTGTGTGTGTGTGTGTGTGTGTGTGTGTGTGTGTGTGTGTGTGTGTGTGTGTGTGTGTGTGTGTGTGTGTGTGTGTGTGTGTGTGTGTGTGTGTGTGTGTGTGTGTGTGTGTGTGTGTGTGTGTGTGTGTGTGTGTGTGTGTGTGTGTGTGTGTGTGTGTGTGTGTGTGTGTGTGTGTGTGTGTGTGTGTGTGTGTGTGTGTGTGTGTGTGTGTGTGTGTGTGTGTGTGTGTGTGTGTGTGTGTGTGTGTGTGTGTGTGTGTGTGTGTGTGTGTGTGTGTGTGTGTGTGTGTGTGTGTGTGTGTGTGTGTGTGTGTGTGTGTGTGTGTGTGTGTGTGTGTGTGTGTGTGTGTGTGTGTGTGTGTGTGTGTGTGTGTGTGTGTGTGTGTGTGTGTGTGTGTGTGTGTGTGTGTGTGTGTGTGTGTGTGTGTGTGTGTGTGTGTGTGTGTGTGTGTGTGTGTGTGTGTGTGTGTGTGTGTGTGTGTGTGTGTGTGTGTGTGTGTGTGTGTGTGTGTGTGTGTGTGTGTGTGTGTGTGTGTGTGTGTGTGTGTGTGTGTGTGTGTGTGTGTGTGTGTGTGTGTGTGTGTGTGTGTGTGTGTGTGTGTGTGTGTGTGTGTGTGTGTGTGTGTGTGTGTGTGTGTGTGTGTGTGTGTGTGTGTGTGTGTGTGTGTGTGTGTGTGTGTGTGTGTGTGTGTGTGTGTGTGTGTGTGTGTGTGTGTGTGTGTGTGTGTGTGTGTGTGTGTGTGTGTGTGTGTGTGTGTGTGTGTGTGTGTGTGTGTGTGTGTGTGTGTGTGTGTGTGTGTGTGTGTGTGTGTGTGTGTGTGTGTGTGTGTGTGTGTGTGTGTGTGTGTGTGTGTGTGTGTGTGTGTGTGTGTGTGTGTGTGTGTGTGTGTGTGTGTGTGTGTGTGTGTGTGTGTGTGTGTGTGTGTGTGTGTGTGTGTGTGTGTGTGTGTGTGTGTGTGTGTGTGTGTGTGTGTGTGTGTGTGTGTGTGTGTGTGCGTGCGTGCGTGCGTGCGTGCGTGCGTGCGTGCGTGTGTGTGTGTGTGTGTGTGTGTGTGTGTGTGTGTGTGTGTGTGTGTGTGTGTGTGTGTGTGTGTGTGTGAGTGAGTGAGTGCGTGCGTGCGTGCGTGCGTGCGTGCGTGCGTGCGTGCGTGCGTGTCGTTGTCTCGTTGTCTTCGTTTCTTGATCCTGGCTGTCTCTTAAACAGAAAAGGTTAGCGGGCAGGGGGGGAGTTTGCTGACCATGCTACTGTATTTATGGTCAAAGGAATAAGAAAACAGTGGAAGCAGCCATTATGTTTTTATTTTGTAGAAAGCAATATGAAAAAAGATGAGCTGCTGTCAAAACTAAAGGAAATAATTGGTCATTTGATAGAAATTGGTTTAAAGCCAGTAGCAACCGTGTGTGATTAACATCATACAAATTTGGCAGCATATAAGGAACTGAAGAGAAATGAAAAATGCATCAAAAATAATATAGAACGAATATTTTGGATTTGTCTTAGAAGAGTATGAAATTATTCCATTGTTTTATCCTCCTCACCTACTGACGGGTTTTTAATTTATTATATATTATAATATAAAATTTCGTAAGAAACAGACCAGATAGCCAATTGGCAAGACAAGATAATTTATATAAAAATGATGACCCGATTCCGGATTTTAAAATGTGTGCTAAATTAACAAACATGTGTATGAAGAGAAAATTAACAAAATGAAGGTTAATTTAGCTGCACAAGTTTTTAGCCAACAAGTCAGTGGATTAATGAGAAATTTGTCCAGATTAGGTAAAAATATTTTTTGTAATAATTTATACAATTTTAAATATGTTGTAACGGTTAATTTAGTAGAACACGCGGTATTCCAGAGAGACGGCAAAACTAAAAGTTACATTTAGTAGGCAACCAACCATGTATTTATTAAAGATTTGTGTTATAATTATACATTTTTAGTATTTAGAATTACTTCAATAATACAAATTGGACAATCTATACAATAATATAAGTCAGCGGTAGATTAGTTTAACTTTTAGAGGTAAAGATCGTTAATATTTGTTTAAAGACTTGAAAATTGTTTCATGAAAGTGCTACACTCTGCTTATAAGTTAAAATGTATCAACAAAATATTTACAATATTATGCAGTGATATGATTAGTGGTGAAATGATGTTCCAATAATAAATAGATTTCATTAAATGTTTAATAACAATTCGAATTTCAATTTTCATTTGCACCGGCCAGCGAGTCGTTTTTTTTATAGACAAGAAATGTAGGTTCTTTTTGTCGACCGCTAGAAATGAGGAAGCGAACGCGAGAGTCGAGGAACTTGCCTGTTAAAATCACGCTCTGTGCGAAATATAGTGGCCTTATAATATTCTGAGGTAGATATTAATGTTTAAATAATTTTTGTTTTGTTAAATAATGTTAAATGTGTAATACTTAGACGTAATCATATTTTAGGCTTTTTACTCTACGTTAAAGTTTACTGCTACGTTAAGGTATGCTGCTTTATGTAATCCTGTTTTATTGAATGTCACGTATCACGTACTATCCAGGCCGAAGTACTTCCTAAAGTTGCTTGATAATAATCATTGGTAACATCATTGAATCACTCATATACTGCTGACGTTTTGAAGTATGTCCATTACGACAAGTCTGTGATTACGACAAAGTTTGTTGGCGAGTCCAGGAGGCTGACATAATATCTTTGGAGGAGCCCCAGAGACTGATGTAATCACTTTCTCTAAATCTAATGCTGCATTATGACCAGAACCATTTAGGAGCAGATTGTACCAACTTTCAATAATATTGTAAGTTCTTTCCAATTTTTTTATCACATGCATCACCGAGTCTTAAGTACTGCAGGGGAAAGTCAGTTTATCCAACGACAACAACTAAATCCTTTATTTGTTATATACTCCTTTTTATGCTTATGCCTTTTAAGATTACATACTTATTTAATATAAAACTGTGAACTCCATAACAGCTGTTTGCGGAGGGGATAATTGTTTATATAATTTTGAAAGATTCAGTGCCGAATATACTAATGCTCTGTGTTTTCAATACATCCTATATGATCGTTTTATTAACTTTAATACTCGTATTAACCAGCAACATAATATTATAGTCAATTTAATTTAATACGTACAGTATATTTAATACAATTTGTTGTATGGAATTTTTCTATATTATTATTTAGAGAACAACAAACATACCCTAGCACTTTTACATTTTATGTTATCTATTGTTTCATGTGAATTTAAGACACATTAACTAGTAAAATTAAATATTTTAAAACAATTTTCATTATTTTTATTTATTGTGTATTTTGTCGTTTCCTTCGGAACGGCTGGCGCCCAAGGTTGTCTACTCACAAAGTATTATTTGTTGGAGTTTATTGCAACAAAGTATTTGTTATTCTCAAATCAACGATCGAACTCACGCCACTCTCGGCTGTATTGAGCTGTCGTGCATTGTCGAACCCTTTATTAACAGTTATGATTATCTTAAACTTAAGTAAGGTTACAATGTGTATTCAGGATAATCAGGTACCTAGATTTCTGGGAACTGGTTCTAAAGTCACAACATAATAGTCAAGGCCCAGTGTAATGCTTCCTGTTTGCGTACAATATTGATGTATCAACATTTCTGTATCCGATGTCATTACAGATTTTTTAAAAACTCTGCAATACTTCTTCATTTATTCAACATTGGAACGGAACACTTGATAATAATCTTGATAAAGTATATTTGCTAAGAAGAGCAAAAATCTTCTGCAGCAAACGATAATTTCGAGGAGCATTTTTGTATAATGTTAATGAAAAATTTTTTTCCTTCATGGAGTATCTCCTAGCTTTTGGTTTTAATTTTTGCAACCTTAATTGGGGCAAAATATATGAAGAGCTTACAGAATTAACAGTAGCTCTTACAAAATCTTATGTAGGTATTTATTAACTTATGTGCTTCTTCTTTTTTTCTTCGGTTAGAAATGTTCCTTTTATCTAGGTGTACCGCAATTATGTTAAAATTCTTTGCAATGCCATATAACTTCTTTGCTTTTGGGGTCAGATGAACACGCTTTCGGATATCAATACATTTTAATAAATTTATTTTCTTTCTCAAATCTAAAAAATATACAATATTATGAAAAAATTAGTTCAAGGATTTGATGATCTGGCTACCTTTGCAAGATTTGAGTGTTGTAATCGGCGATGCTGTACATATAACATTAATGGTCTCATCTGGAACTCCTATAACCGCAGTTCTTTCACTTTCTTCTATATTTACACTGGTGAAAATACAATGAATGTCCTTTGATATTATTTTGAATATGTTAGACATATAACATTAATACAATATAAACAAAAAGAATAGTATTATGTTATACAAAAACTTTTTCCATTATACATTTTGGCCTATACTTAACTGTAACATTATTTACCATCACAAAATAATAACAATAATACTAACGTTTGTCAAAGGTTGTCTCTGGCATTTTTGTGGTTTGTGTTTGAACTACTCCTAATACCGACCAAGCTAAACAGAGTTCTCTAATGTGTTCTCTTCATTGTAACCTGAAAATTAAAAAATGTAACAACAAGTATAACTGTCTTATAACTACTTTTGATAAAAACGTTTTAATGTCCACATATTACCTATAATCAACCTAATCTCAAAATGTCAATATGCAAATATTAAAAACAACTTACCAGGTAAATTTAAAGTAGGTAAACTTCGTGCTTTCAATAACCGTCTGTTAGTGCGATGTTCTTGTGGCAATAAGCAGTAATGACTAAAATGATTTTCTACTGAGCATTCACTTTAAGGGGATGAAGAAATGTTATCCTTGGGTTATTAATTCTAGAAACCCAATTTCATAAACCTACAAAAAATGTTTAGAAATCGGAATATGTTCATTTAATTCAAAATTAAAACATTTAATAATTTATGCATTATACTAAATACTTTAAATCTTACGAATATAAATAAAAATTAAAAAAATTACATACCTCTTCTACATCTAAATAAGGAAGTCGATGCATTGGATAGTCTTTACTTGTGTTTTTGCACTATTCTACGCAACACTGATTATCGACTTCAATCCAAGGTCTCAGAAACGCCAACGGTATAAAGTAAACTCCCTATATTTTGCGATTACAGCGCCGGTGGAGGTGGAGGAAAGAACTAATTAGCTAAATCACCTTCACACTGGTTAAGATTGCCGGCCATGGTCGGAACGCTAGAACTATCTCTGCAGTGCAATTATCTCTTCAGATCTCTTGTAACCTCAGGAGACTTGCGCATTGGATATGCGCGGAACCTTACTTACTTCGGTTGCCTTCGGACTGAACTGGTCTTGGCGACGGTTGGAGATGCACTGAACCAGTGTTGCCAGCTGACTTTAGAAAAGAGTACAATACACAAAGGAAAAAAGTACTAAAATAATAGAAAGAGCATTGCGCACGTTAGCGCTTATTATGCAACTAGATAAACACCCGGTAGCATGTAGTGTTGCATCATGCATTCATTTGCAATGCAATAGTGTCAAATTTTTAAGTACAATGAAACAAAGTCAAGTCAAATTGTAGTTTATTTTTTTAAGGCAAGCAAAAGGAACAATTCTTAAATAAACTTTAGTAAATAAATAATAATGGGAACAAATAACACATTTATTGGTTTAAATAGATCTGGTATATGCATATACTTATATAAAATTACAATATTGCAATTTCTCCCATATTAAGTGATTGGATGGTTCGCATGAATAGCAAGGTCCATCGTCAAGAAACTCCTTAGCGCATCACATGTTTCTGGAAGCAATCAATTTCTTTGTTTCGACGTTATTAAATTAAGAGCAGGAAGTGTTCTTTCTGCAGCCGCAGATGAGTGAGGCAATGAGAAAATACTAAAAACAAACATACAAATATTTTTAAAACGGCTCTCAATTTCAGAATTTTTCAAATCCATTAGATGAAACCAAAAATCCTGAAAATGATCATCCTTAAATTTATCTTTAAGATCATTCGGCAAATTACAAATATCTCGGGCCTCCGACGCAATTTCTTGCAATTCTTGTCAGCCAAATGCGAAAACATTGTATTGGGGCGGTTTTCGGATCTCTCGGCGACGTTCAGGAATTTTCTGGCATGTACAATCTCTGCTCATAATGCCCATTTGTCCTCACTGGGAGGAGAATAGTCGGGGTGTCCCAATGTAATGCGCTCGCACATGTCTCGGATAGCCACATCTCTAACAGATAACGTTGATGTCTACCGGTAGATAAATGGGTTGGACTCCTTTGGCTGGATTCTAATTGGTGCCGAGGGTGCTGCGACCCTATATTGGCTCTGGTTTTGGTGGGCTGCTCTGTGTCTTGTGTTCGGGTATTGATTCGGGTCGGGGTCGGATACGGCAGTATTTCTGCCTCATCAGATTCGGTCAGGTGCACTTCCAGTACGGGACTATCCATTTCCTTGGAAAGGAAAAAAATTATAATTTCATTACAATGATGCTGGTTTAACTAAACGGTTTTATTTTTAGATATATACATATTGTTATTGTATTATGAACAAGGAAAATATGGGAAGAGAAAAAAAAATCAGTAAAGAAAACATAAATTCGGAATCTCTTATTGTATAAAATCACAAGGAACGGTCTTGGCATACTCCCGTATCGCCAAAACCGATAGATTCGCCCGGCGGACGTTGTTAGGTGGTAGCGGATCCGCTTCGAGTGATTATCCGGTGGTAATTGGGTTGCAATTTTTCTTTAATTCGTTATTCCATAGCTGAGACTTTTTATTAGTGAAGTCTAGGTCCCCAAGAATCGTGTTTTCGCAAGGTTTGGGAATCAGGCGGGTTGTCCCTACTACGGGATCCACGTTAGCTTCGGAACGAGCTACGGTCGGGGCCGCAACGGCTGGCACGGTTTTCGAGTGGTTAAATTCCCCGTATCACTCCCTGTAGGAGCTGGTGCAGGTGATGGTTTTACTGTTGCCACGGCGTTCTTTACGGCTTGACTTAAGCGGGCCAGTCTCTTGGCTTCAGCGAGACTGGCCTGTTTTACCAATTATTTGGCGTCTAAACGGGGGACTTGCAATGCGGGTGCGGCGACTCCACGGGGTGGTTCGTCAGGCAGGCGTCCTTGCACTAATCGAGGAGGCTTGGTGTTCATGTTGTGTAAAACAAAAGAAAACGGAAGAATACTTGTTTCTTTTTTCTCAACGGTATGTTTGCGGCCTTGTCATATAGCTGGGTGTTAACACTCGTATGTGTGCATTAAGCATTCGATTCACATACGGGTTTTAAATCTTTAGTATGGACTCTTTTTCATTTCTTTCCCGTTTCGGATCTCACGTTGTAAACAACGGGTGAAATTACCTTTATTATAGTGTACGATCTGGAATATTTCGAGCCAGTTTTGCCGCGAAACCTTTAACAGCGGACGACAACGGATTCTCCCACTTTATTACCTGGTCTCCTACGCGACATAGCCAGTCACCTCGGCGGAGCTTCTAATAATGACTTGCGTATTAAAGGTATGGGACAAATTTACTTTTTCTAGATCTAAAACTTCCTGCAGTTTCGATACACGGTTTACATAATACTCACGGTCGGTATCGAACAGCCCTTCTTGTAGGATAGATTCCTTGTTGCGGTACAATGCCTTCGGCACTCTCAGCCAAAGTTCAGGAAAGAGGTTGTGATTCCAGTGGATTCATGGTGGGTACTGTTGATTGCAAACTTGAAATCGGTTAGATGTTGGTCCCTGTGACGGTGTTCCTGTTCACAGAATTGCGCTATTATTATCTTGATAGTACGGTTTGTCCTCTCAACAGGATTTGCTTGCGGAGTATAGGGCGGAGTAAAACGGTCTAGGTCTTGTAATAATGAACGGAATCAACGGTTATCATACTGAGTTCCATTATAATCTGATAATCTCCTTTGAGCATCCATAACGGCACATGACATCCTCGTAGAGGGCTTGCGTAACGTTGCGGGCAGTGGCATTTCGGAGTGGTCGGAACTCAACCCATTTGGTAAAATGGTCCTGGAATACAATTAAAAATCGGTTGCCCTTACTGGGCCTCGGTAGTGGCCCAGTAAGGGGGTGGCCCATTAAGTTGGTGCTAACGGTTTCCCAAGGTTCTCACATAACTCAAGACTTCTCGGAACATGCCAAGCCAATAATATCGCAGGGACATTCGAGCAATAGTTTTAGCAATTTCCATGTGTTCGGCGGTTGGAACATCATTTATTCATTTATTTACTTATTTATTTATTTATTTATTTATTTGGTACACCATTCAATAGAAANGGACTCTTTTTCATTTCTTTCTCGTTTCGGATCTCACGTTGTAAACAACGGGTGAAATTACCTTTACTATGGTGTACGATCCGGAATATTTCGAGCCAGTTTTGTCGCGAAACCTTTAACAGCGGACGACAACGGATTCTCCCGCTTCATTATCTGGTCTCCTACGCGACATAGCCAGTCGCCTCGGCGGAGCTTCTAATAATGACTTGCGTATTAAAGGCATGTGACAAATTTACTTTTACTAGATCGAAAACTTCCTGCAGTTTCGATACACGGTTTACATGATACTCACGGTCGGTATCGAACAGCCCTTCTTGTAGGATAGATTCCTTGTTGCGGTACAATGCTTTCGGCACTTCCGACTCTCGGCCAATGTTCAGGAAAGAGGTTGTGATTCCAGTGGATTCATGGTGGGTACTGTTGATTGCAAACTTGAAATCGGCTAGATGTTGGTCCCAGTGACGGAGTTCCTGTTCACAGAATTGCGCTATTATCTTGATAGTACGGTTTGTCCTCTCAACAGGATTTGCTTGCGGAGTATAGGGCGGAGTGAAACGGTGTAGGTCTTGTAATAATGAACGGAATCAGCGGTTATCATACTGAGTTGCATTATAATATGATAATCTCCTTTGAGCATCCATAACGACAAATGACATCCTCGTAGAGGGCTTGCGTAACGCTGCGGGCAGTGGCACTTCGGAGTGGTCGGAACTCAACCCATTTGGTAAAATGGTCCTGGAATACAATTAAAAATCGGTTGCCCTTACTGACTCAAGACTTCTCGGAACATGCCAGGCCAATAATATCGCAGGGACATTCGAGCAATAGTTTTAGCAATTCTCATGTGTTCGGCGGTTGGAACATCATTTATTTATTTATTTATTTGATACACCATTCAACAGAAAATATCCAATTACTGAATGGGTGGGAACACAATATGTATTATAAAAAAATAAAAATGTCAGTAACAATTGGTAAAACAATTCGAAGACAAAAAAAACTGTAAATAAATTTAAAAGTAATAAAACTATTTTATATTAAATAAAATAACAGTAGTGTAAAACAGTCATATGCTTTAGTAAAATACAATAAACATTATACATATACACAAGCGAATCTGAAAAATACCCATAAAGACACAACATAAAATGAATAACAAAACAAACAAAAGCCGATTAAAATAGGTTCGTTATTGACTTTATGTTACAAGAAAAAATGTCAATATTATGTTGGCTGTTGCAATTTTCACACATGACATAAATTGGTGATGACAATAATAAATTAGTATTAGGCATTGCGAGGTACATCATATTTGAGTAGCGTAGATTGGCGCGAGGCACGTGGAAGTTAAAACGATCCAAAATTTGAGGACAATCATACACATAATTAATGATTTTATACAAAAAACAACAGAATGCATATCTCGACGTGTCTCTAAGGACTTACAGTTAAACATGTCCAAAAGAATATTGTGGGAAAATAAAATGTTGGGATATATTCCTTGAGTTCTGAAGTGCATATATTTTAAGAATTTTCTTTGAATGTTTTCTAAGTTATTTTTATAGACTGCATACTGAAGGATCAGCAAAATCTCTACAATTTCTGATCACAAACTCAAGGCTTCTATAAGATGATGAAGAGACATTGCGTNCAATTTAGTACAATTCACTAATGGTAGTTTGGTTTGCGTTTATTTTAAGGATTTAGATTTAACTGATAAAACGACTAACCTTAAAACCGATATAAAAGTAAGGAAATAATCTGGTGACACAACGGAAAGGAATATAATACAATCATAGATAGAACGGTACGCCAAGGAACTTTAAAAAGAAAGCAAATTACTGCCAAGTTAACTTTTGTTTTGCTAATTTTTCACGATCAGGATTGTGGCAGAATTTTCATGATTTTCGATAATAAGGTAACAAGGAAATACTAGAACATATTGTTGAAACAAATAGTGTTGCTCAAACACTTTCACTTTACGATTTTATTTTTGAATTTACAAAGAAGGAACAAATTACATACATATGCTATGAACGTTATTGTCTCTCTGTTTATCGCTTATCTACACCGCGCAGGGCACGGCTCTGTCGGGATACCAACCGTTACAAAGAGGCAAACCTTTTGGCAATAAACTAACTAACATGCCCCCGACCATGAAAGACTCTGCCTTTCAAAGATATAAAGTACAATATATAAAGAAAACATGATGGTATGTAAACAAATGCAACAAAACAATGTTTGTAAATCTATAAAGCTATTCAAAAGTTTTACTGCTTTCAGTTTCTAAAGGTAAGACACATAATTTATTAACTGGACGCTTTATTTCACTGTTAACGGTTTTTATTGTTGCCACTCTAATCACACCGTCACTACCTGGATGTGTTTGCACTACCCTTCCTAGAGGCCATGCTAGTGGAGGAGTATCTTCGTTTTTTATGAGTACCATGTCCCCTGGTTTGACGCTTGGCTGGTCAAGTTTTTTACGCCACTTATTTCGTTGCTGTAAGGTGGATATATATTCATTTTTCCAACGTCGCCAGAAATGCTGTAATATTTGTTGGAGAACTTTGTATGTTGATAGCCTGTTGATTGGGGTAGCTCGTACGTCTTCTTGTGGAATAGCAGTTAAAACGTCCCCAATCAGGAAATGACTCAGCGTTAAAGTTAAAAAGTCGTTGGGATCTTGGGATAAAGGGGTTAAAGGTCTTGAATTTAGGACAGATTCTATCTGCACAAGTACTGTGTTGAATTCCTCAAAAGTTAAAGAGAAAGAATTTCCTATAATTCTTTTCAAAAAATATTTGGCTGACTTAACAGCCGCCTCCCAGATTCCGCCAAAATGAGGCGCTCGCGAGGGAATAAAGTGCCATTTGATTTCATTTTTATTTAAAAAATTTAAAATTTGATCATTTTCATTGATTTTTGCCAGAGTTCTTTTAATTTCGTTATTTGCACCACAAAAATTCGTACCATTATCTGAAAAAATGTTTTTGCAAAGACCTCTTCTTGTAGTGAATCTTTTTAGCGCGTTTTAAAAACATTGTGTGCTTAAATCTCCGGACAATTCAATGTGTATCACCTTCGTTGATAAACATATAAAAATACAAATGTAACACTTTATAATTTTTCGATTACGGCATTTTCCATCTTTTATTTGAAGAGGACCGGCATAATCGAGGCCTAATTGGTGAATGGTCTAATTGGTTAAAGTCTGATATTGGGTAAATCAGCCATATAAGGTTGTACACTCGAAGGAGACGCCTTAAAGCATTTTACGCATTTGTGTAGGACTCTTTTAACGACGCTACGCCCTATCAAAATCCAGTATTTATGTCTTAATGAAGCAAGTGTCGCCTGTGGACCCGCATGTAATATTCGGTTGTGTTCATACGCGATTAACAATATGGTAAAATCATGATCGTGAGGTAATACTATCGGATATTTTTTGTCATAAACAATTTGACATTTTGATAATCTCCCGCCTATTCGTACCTATCATGGTTGAGTCCAGAATGATGGGCTTGACCACCATAGTGTGCAGTTGGGTAGGTCTTGCGGTTGTAAACCACGTGAAATAATATCAGCGGGGTTGTCTTTCGTTCGTACGTGACGCCATTCCACATTTTGCGTAAGATGTTGTATCTGTGAAACACGGTTCGCAATAAAAGTTTTCCATGCCGTTGATGGAGAAGCAATCCAAGCTAGAACGATTGTCGAATCTGACCAATGACAAATTTTAGAGAAATCTATATTTAGTGATTGAATTACTTTATTTGACAATTGTGATAATAAAACTGCTCAAGTCTAGGTAAAGTAAGTTTTTTCAGTGGAGCTACCCGAGATTTGGCACAAAGGAGTCTAATCAGAACTTCACCATTCGCGGTTATGCTTTTGAGATAGATACATGCTCCGTATGCCGTTTCGGAGGAATCGCAAAATCCGTGGAGTTCAATTTGTCTAAAATTTGGTAAGACTACTTGTCGCATTATTTTCAAGTCGGCTAATGAGTTAATGCTATCCCGAAATTGAACAAAAGTGGAAAATATGTTCTGTGGGACAGACTCGTCCCAATCAAAACGAAGTTGCCACAATTGTTGCATCATAATTTTCGCTTTTATAACTATAGGACCTATAATTCCCAGGGGGTCGAATATTTGAGATATAGTGGACAAAATTGTTCTTTTTGTAATTTTTCCTTTACATTAATGTCTATCGTGAATTGAAAATAATCGTGTTGAGCGTTCCATAATAAGACAAGTGTTCTTGTAAAAATATCGTTCATTATATAAAATTGAGGTTGATTTGAAGTTTCATTGTCGTTAAGTATTTCAGGATGATTTGAAACCCATTTGCGAAGTGGAAAGCCACCCGAATTAAGAATGTTACTTATATTGTGTTTTAATTGTTTTGCACTTTCTAAGGTATCCGAACCAGTAAGAAGATTATCGACGTAGAAATCGCGTTTTATTATTTCAGCAACTTCCGGAAATTCAAGTTCGTTTTCGATCGCCAGTTGATGCAAGCAGCGAATCGCGAGAAATGATGAGGGTGCTAAGCGGTATGTAACTCTATTAATACGATAATATTGTAATGGTTCGTCGGGATTATTTCACAACACAATGCGTTGCATGTCGCGATGCTTGTCTACTATTTGGACTTGCCGATACATTTTTTCAATGTCAGCGATTAGCACGAAGTTATGTTTACGAAATCGAATAATGATTGAAAATAAATCTTCTTGAATCGTTGGCCCGACCATAAGATTGTCATTTAATGAAACTCCAGATGATGTTTTCGCTGAGCCGACAAAGACCACGCGAAGTTTAGTTGTTATACTCGATGATCGAACAACTCCATGGTGAGGTAAATAATAAATGTCTAATTCATTTGTATCACTTTGAATGTTGTCTAGTTTTGACATATGACCGAGAGCAATGTACTCATTTATAAAATCAGTGTAGGCTTGTTTCAATGCGCTGTCTGCATTTAGTCTTTTTTCTAAAGCTAAGAATCTATTCGTCGCGTTTGTTAAGGAATCGCCTAATTTATTACTTTGTCTTTCATCGGTAACGAAACTACGAATCTACCGCCTTTTGTTCTTTTTACATTTCGTAGTTATTTTCTCTTCCTTGGTATAAGTTTGTTTTGAATTGATTTCTTCTATGTTCCAAAACCTTTCTATTTGTTCGCTAATTTGATCACTAATAGCTAAATTACAGGTTATTGATGGTTCGTTTGACTTTGTAAAAATCGGTCCAGATTATGATCCATCCGACATGAGTTTTTTGCAGAATAGGTTTGTTGGGTCCTAATCTCTTTTGTCAGACACACAATATGTCAAAGAAGATGTCCGCGCCTAACAAAACATCGATGGGTCCCGATTTATTGAAGTTTGGATTCGCTAGGGTTAAATTTTGTGGAATATTAAGTGTCGAATCATCGAAGTTTATAGCTGGAATTGGTTTTGTGATTTTGTCTAAAACGAGAAATTTAATTATTTTTGAATATGCATTGTGTTGAGATTTTACACGAGCTTCGGTTTTGTTTGAAATTGATGTGGATAATTGATTGATACCGGAAATTGGTAGATTAATCTTTGTGATATTCAAACCCAATTTTTTTATAAGACTGTAAGTAATAAAATTTGTTTGAGACCCCGAGTCAAGCAATGCTCTACACGCCACTGAGTCGCCCTTTTCGTTTTGCAAAATAATAACTGCCGTTGATAAAAGAATATGCGGTTCACTTTGAAAAGAACAATGCGTAGTGATAGTTGCGTTATTAGCATTTGTGCTATTAGTTTGACAATTGTTGTGATTAGATGATTGAAGGTTTGGTTCCTTATTGGACTGTAAGTTTGATTGAGATTGAGATGTCGATTGTTGTTGCACTGCATGACCTTGGTTAAAATGTAAGAGAGTGTGGTGCCTTTTACTGCATGTTTTGCAACCAATAGATTTACAATCGCTCTGGACATATCCGAATTTCAAACAATTTGTAAAAAGATGCATTTTTTTATTTCCAAAAAACGAGATTCTACGAGCAAATTTAAGAAATCTGCGCAAGTATAGATTAAGTGACTGCCTTTACACAAATTGCACCTGAGCGTAATTGTTTGTGTTAAATGAGATAAACTATTTTGAGCGTTAGTATGTCTACGTATTTGTTTATTAAAATTTGAAACATTTTGATCCGAACGGTTACTTTGTAATTCTAGAGTTTCTAACATATCACATCGTGTCGCTAGAAACTTTATGAATTCATTTATTGTAGGTAGTGTTTTGCTATCGACTGGTTTTTCCCACTCGCGCTTGGTTGTGTTATCTAACTTTCGATGAATAATATTTATTAATAAATGATCCCAATAATCTGTTGGCTCACCTAAATTTTTTAAAGCACGTATGTGTTTGTAGAAACCGTCAACTAATTTTCTTAAGTCCGTTAAAGATTCTTTGTTTATGACAGGGAAGTCTAAAAAGAAATTTATGTGCGTATTAACGATGGCACGCTTGTTTCCGTAACGCTTCTTTAACAAATCCCATGCTATTTGATAATTCGCATCCGTGACTGCAAGGGAATCTGTTATGTTCGCCGCTTCGCCTTCAATTCAAGTAGGTACATAAATTTTTGCATATTTGATAAATGTTGATCGCGATTTACCAGTGCCTCAAATGCATCGAAAAATGTTTGCCATTCATCATATTGACCTTTAAATTACGGCAATGTTAACTTCGGTAAATGTACATTTTTTTAATTGTCCTGGATATTTGTATACACCGGTGATACCATTGATTCCTGTCTTTCAACCTGTTTGTTGTTTATTTTTTGTTTCGCTTGAGATATGGAATCAAAATATTGATTCTCAAACGAAACACGTTCTTGATATTGATCGTTGAAATTGTCAATATCTAAGTTTTCGATTTTAGATTGTATTTCATCGAACTCATTCCAAATTGGTTCTAACTTTTCGAAACGCGTTATTATATCTAAAATGTTTCGACTTTCATCGAAATTTTCTAAAAAATTTGTAAAACGCGTTAATTTGGATTTCAATTGTCCTCGACGACTCATTAAGGCTTTAAGATCTGTGGAAACAACTGTTGTAGTCATGATTAATGTCTGTAATTAATATTGTACCTGAGTACGTATAATTTTTACAAATGCGAAATGTCTGGTCTAAAACGTATTTGAAACGTGTAAGTAACGTGGTACTTATGTAAGTAATAATTGATGTCTAATGTTTATTTAACAATATTTATGCACTGAGCAACTGTATGAATATGTAAAGGAATAAGGAAAAATGGAGACCTTATTTTATGGTGTTTTGCGATGCTACGATGTCGTGGCTGCAGGAATGTTGTCACGCCGCGCCGGTATGGAGTATAGGTTAATTTATGAAGTTTTCTGCGATGCTCTTGGAAATCCAAAGGTCGTTGTCTACCCTGATATCCAGCTCGATTGGACCAATGTTGATACAAATAATGTTGCTTAAACACTTTCACTTTACGATTTTATTTTTGAATTTACAAAGATGGAACAATATACATACACATGCTATGAACGTTATTGTCTCTCTGTCTATCGCTTATCGACATCGCGCAGGGCACGGCTCTGTCGGGATACTAACCGTTACAAGGAGGCAAACCTTTTGGCAATAAACTAACTAACACATATACTAGTTTAAAATTGAAAATACTAAATACTATACACTAAATTCAAAAGATCAAGAAGGGACGAAACCCCGGAATGACGGAATCCGAGACAAACATATTTTTGGAAGCAGGTATAAAATATTTTGAATACCCTGAAAGTGATCAGACACAGCAACCCGTTGATCCACAGAGGCTGCCGGCAGATGCAGACGGCTTAGACATCAACTTCTGGACGCAGGGTGAGTCTGTCGGTTTCAGGACCGTCAGGATCAACCGAAAACGACGACATTCACACACACATCTCCCCCCTACTTTCCCTACCTCTCTCCCCTCCCGCGTTAGCTTAATGGCCACCTTAACGCAGTGCTTCCTAAGCTAAGAAGAAAGGGCTCTTTCCGGCTGGACCCAGCCAGAACAGGAAAAGTCTCCACGAATTAATCGGCGGTCCGAGATGACAAGGAAAGGGCCTATATCTACGAGGTGTCCGGGCCTACAGTGAAGAAGTGAGTAAAGAGCTATAATCCCGCTCGACCCCGCTCCATCTGAGGTCACATATGCAGCCAAGGATATTGGCACGCCTTTTGAATAGTCAACCAATATTCGCCGAGCCCGAATAACAGTAACTTACTGTACTTTTCGTCATTCAGTTTACTTCCAAATTGTTTAAAATTAATAATAAAATCACCGAGATTATTTTGTTATNAAAACTGATTTTTTCTCATTTTGTTGTTTTAACATTAGTAACAATGTTTGAAACATGTAAATAAATAATACGTAAATGTCTTATACCTACAAGTGTGAAACTTTTTAGAGTGATCAATTATACCTAAAAATAAAGTTAACTTTCGTTAATTATTTCTACAAGGCTAGTCATGTTGGAATTAAATTAAAATCTACAAAGCTGCTTTTTTGTCTATAAGTACTTTACGATAATAATTATCGTCAAATAAACGTTTTCTACCTTCGATACAAATTTGCTAAAGTTTCGGTAGACATGGCTAAAATTTGCGCGCGAGGTTGTTTAAAACTGCTAATTTAAATAATTATAATTTTTTTAGCTGCACCATTATTAAAACGTACGATTTTAGTAATAATGAGCGAGCGTTAGCAAGCGAGATTTTTGCTATTATAAAATTAGTAAAAATTGAAAATACATTTTTTTCAATGACTGACCTTTTTCTTTTTTAACGTTGGATAATTAAATTTATTTCTCTTTTACTTATAATTTATATCCATGACGCTTACCAAAGCCACACTAGTGAACAGCTAGCACCAGGGTTGTCGACTTTGGATTAGCAGTAAATACTAATTGGTACAAAAAAAAACAGAATATGCTGAAACCTGATAATTTACAATAAAATTGGAAAAAACTTGAAACTGGAGTTATGTAGCTTGAAGTGTTCTGAAGATACTACAAAGTACTAAGAAAAAATTATCAATATCTATGAAAAAACAAATAGATAACATTCTGCCTTTTTGTTTGCCAATTTAGTACAATTCACTAATGGTAGTTTGGTTTGCGTTTATTTTAAGGATTTAGATTTAACTGATAAAACGACTAACCTTAAAACCGATATAAAAGTAAGGAAATAATCNATGTTGGTCCCAGTGACGGAGTTCCTGTTCACAGAATTGCGCTATTATCTTGATAGTACGGTTTGTCCTCTCAACAGGATTTGCTTGCGGAGTATAGGGCGGAGTGAAACGGTGTAGGTCTTGTAATAATGAACGGAATCAGCGGTTATCATACTGAGTTGCATTATAATATGATAATCTCCTTTGAGCATCCATAACGACAAATGACATCCTCGTAGAGGGCTTGCGTAACGCTGCGGGCAGTGGCACTTCGGAGTGGTCGGAACTCAACCCATTTGGTAAAATGGTCCTGGAATACAATTAAAAATCGGTTGCCCTTACTGACTCAAGACTTCTCGGAACATGCCAGGCCAATAATATCGCAGGGACATTCGAGCAATAGTTTTAGCAATTCTCATGTGTTCGGCGGTTGGAACATCATTTATTTATTTATTTATTTGATACACCATTCAACAGAAAATATCCAATTACTGAATGGGTGGGAACACAATATGTATTATAAAAAAATAAAAATGTCAGTAACAATTGGTAAAACAATTCGAAGACAAAAAAAACTGTAAATAAATTTAAAAGTAATAAAACTATTTTATATTAAATAAAATAACAGTAGTGTAAAACAGTCATATGCTTTAGTAAAATACAATAAACATTATACATATACACAAGCGAAAATGAAAAATACCCATAAAGACACAACGTAAAATGAATAACAAAACAAACAAAAGCCGATTAAAATAGGTTCGTTATTGATTTTATGTTTCAAGAAAAAATGTCAATATTATGTTGGAGGCTGTTGCAATTTTCACACATGACATAAATTGGTGATGACAATAATAAATTAGTATTAGACATTGCGAGGTACATAATATTTGAGTAGCGTAGATTGGCGCGAGGCACGTGGAAGTTAAAACGATCCAAAATTTGAGGACAATCATACACATAATTAATGATTTTATACAAAAGACAAACATGTCCAAAAGAATATTGTGGGAAAATAAAATGTTGGAATATATTCCTTGAGTTCTGAAGTGCATATATTTTAAGAATTTTCTTTGAATGTTTTCTAAGTTATTTTTATAGACTGCATACTGAAGGATCAGCAAAATCTCTACAATTTCTGATCACAAACTCAAGGCTTCTATAAGATGATGAAGAGACATTGCGTATGTGTTCATGAAAGATAATTTTTGATCAAAAGTTACTCCCAAATCTTTTTGTTTTCCTTCATCACATTCGGTCTCATTGTCTTCGGCACACATAACTTCCACGGGTCGCTGAGTTCAGGTTCGGTCAGATCTCTAGAATCCCATAATATGTGTCGGTATAGTCGGTCATTACGAATACAGTAATATGGAAATGCCTTGGGATTATTTTCCACTTCTTATGCCAAAAACACTCTGATACTCCCTCTAGAGTACATAGTTCGGCGGCATCCCCGGTTGAGGGATCGGATAGGGGTTGTCGTGATAATGCATCAGCAACCCGATTTAAAGTTCCTCTGCGGTACTGGATGTCGAAGTCATATTGTTATTGTAAAAATATGCTCCATCTTGGTAAACGGCCATCCGGACTTTAAACGGAGCGAAGCTAACGGAGTGATAATTTTTTTCGGCAGAGTTGAGGGTACAGCTAGCATATGCCAAGAAATGTTCGGTTCCCTCATCGTTTTGAGTCAAGACCACCCCTAAGCCAATATTGGAAGCATCTATGATACTATTACTAGAGAAGATGAGCCCACGCGTCGATTATTTTACCGACCTCTCGCTTTCTGACGTCATTGCGTGACAAATTCAACTGCAGATGTTTGCATTTATGTGGCGGATGATCTTGTATTCGTATTTCGTTGTAAACTTTATAATGTATAGTATATGTACATAGACCTTATTACTATAAGGTACATATACTCATATCATAGACTTTATAAACTGTTTATAAAGTCTATGATACTTATATTTTGGTGTTTAACTTTTAATTGACATTTTATAATATTAATATTATGGTGTAGGTACTGTGTAGCGGTAGGATGTTCTAGTAATAGTCCGGGAGCAAGCGACAGAAATTTTGCACCAATTTCTACAAAACTGATTTTTTCTCATTTTGTTGTTTTAACATTAGTAACAATGTTTGAAACATGTAAATAAATAATACGTAAATGTCTTATACCTACAAGTGTGAAACTTTTTAGAGTGATCAATTATACCTAAAAATAAAGTTAACTTTTGTTAATTATTTCTACAAGGCTGAATTTTTTTTCTCAAATACTTTAGATTATAATAGAACCAAAGAAAACAGCCTACCGATCATCTAAGGGTGTAAAGCCTTGATAGATGCAGTGGAATGCACGATCTCCAGAGGGCAGTCGCTGCGCCAATCCGCTGTAAATCGCTCTGAATAATTATTAATTAGTCATGTCGGGATTAAATTAAAATCTACAAAGCTGTTTTTTTGTCTATAAGTAGTTTACGATAATAATTATCGTCAAATAAACGTTTTCTACCTTCGATACAAATTGCTAAAGTTTCGGTAGACATGGCTAAAATTTTTGCGCGCGAGGTTGTTTAAAATTGCTAACTTAAATAATTATAATTTTTTTAGCTGCACCATTATTAAAACGTACGATTTTAATAATAACAAGCGACCGTTAGCAAGCGAGATTTTTGCTATTATAAAATTAGTAAAAATTGAAAATACATTTTTTTTCAAATGACTGACCTTTTTCTTTTTTAACGTTGGATAATTAAATTTATTTCTCTTTTACTTATAATTTATATCCATGACGCTTACCAAAGCCACACTGGTGAACAACTAGCACGAGGGTTGTCGACTTTGGATTAGCAGTAAATACTAATTGGTACAAAAAAAAAACATAATATGCTGAAACCTGATAATTTACAATAAAATTGAAAAAAACTTGAAACTGGAGTTATGTAACTTGAAGTGTTCTGAAGATACTACAAAGTACTAAGAAAAAAATTATCAATAACTATGAAAAAACAAATAGATAACATTTTGCCTTTTTGTTTGCCAATTTAGTACAATTCACTAATGGTAGTTTGGTTTGCGTTTATTTTAAGGATTTAGATTTAACTGATAAAACGACTAACCTTAAAACCGATATAAAAGTAAGGAAATAATCTGGTGACACAACGGAAAGGAATATAATACAATCATAGATAGAACGGTACGCCAAGGAACTTTAAAAAGAAAGCAAATTACTGCCAAGTTAACTTTTGTTTTGCTAATTTTTCACGATCAGGATTGTGGCAGAATTTTCATGATTTTCGATAATAAGGTAACAAGGAAATACTAGAACATATTGTTGAAACAAATAGTGTTGCTCAAACACTTTCACTTTACGATTTTATTTTTGAATTTACAAAGAAGGAACAAATTACATACATATGCTATGAACGTTATTGTCTCTCTGTTTATCGCTTATCTACACCGCGCAGGGCACGGCTCTGTCGGGATACCAACCGTTACAAAGAGGCAAACCTTTTGGCAATAAACTAACTAACATGCCCCCGACCATGAAAGACTCTGCCTTTCAAAGATATAAAGTACAATATATAAAGAAAACATGATGGTATGTAAACAAATGCAACAAAACAATGTTTGTAAATCTATAAAGCTATTCAAAAGTTTTACTGCTTTCAGTTTCTAAAGGTAAGACACATAATTTATTAACTGGACGCTTTATTTCACTGTTAACGGTTTTTATTGTTGCCACTCTAATCACACCGTCACTACCTGGATGTGTTTGCACTACCCTTCCTAGAGGCCATGCTAGTGGAGGAGTATCTTCGTTTCTTATAAGTACCATGTCCCCTGGTTTGACGCTTGGCTGGTCAAGTTTTTTANATTTAGTACAATTCACTAATGGTAGTTTGGTTTGCGTTTATTTTAAGGATTTAGATTTAACTGATAAAACGACTAACCTTAAAACCGATATAAAAATAAGGAAATAATCTGGTGACACAACGGAAAGGAATATACGAGTAGAACAATCATAGATAGAAGAACGGAACGCCAAGGAACTTTAAAAAGAGAGCAAATTACTGCCAAGTTAACTTTTGTTTTGCTAATTTTTCACGATCAGGATTGTGGCAGAATTTTCATGATTTTCGAAGATAACAAGGAAATACTAGAACATATACTAGTTTAAAATTGAAAATACTAAATACTATACACTAAATTCAAAAGATCAAGAAGAGATGAAACCCCGGAATGACCGAAGCCGAGACAAACATATTTTTGGGAGTAGGTATAAAATCTTTTGAATACCCTGAAAGTGATCAGACACAGCAACCCGTTGATCCACAGAGGCTGCCGGCAGTTGCAAACGGCTTAGACATCAACTTCTGGACGCAGGGTAAGTCGAAATTTTTCTGTCTGTTTCAGGACCGCCAGGATCAAGAACCGAAAACGACGACATACACACACACATCTCCCTCCTACTTTCCCTACCTCTCTCCCCTCCCGCGTTAGCTTAATGGCCACCTTAACACAGTGCTTCATAAGCTAAAAAGAAAGGGCCCTTTCCGGCTGGACCAAGCCAGGACAGGAAAAGTCTCCACGAATTAATCGGCGGTCCGAGATGACGAGGGAAGGGCCTATATCTACGAGGTGTCCGGGCCTACAGCGAAGAAGTGGATAACGATCTATAATCCCGCTCGACCCCGCTCCATCTGAGGTCACATATCCAGCCAAGGATATTGGCACGCCTTTTGAATAGCCAACCAATATTCGCCGAGCCCGAATAACAGTAACTTACTGTACTTTTCGTCATTCAGTTTACTTCCAAATTGTTTAAAATTAATAATAAAATCACCGAGATTATNTGAGCTTCTATGCTATGAGTCTCAGCATTGCATAATCCCGATGTTCCGGATTCAGAATTAAGAGATACATTATATTGCGGTCTGTCGCTAACAGAAGATGCAAGATAATCTTGCTCTGTGAAAATATTTGAGTTAAGTGGCTCTATTCCACTTTTTTGAAAACCTTTCATTATGTTAGATGGGGTGAATGCTAGAGGAAATGCTTTACCCACATTTTCTGATACATCGTAAATCGTTACCCTTGGAATATTATCTGGTCTTCCTGAAAAACTGCTTATAAACTCATTGCATGCCTTATTATAATATGCTTTCAGTGGCCCAAATACAGTCAGGTCCAGCGGCTGCATTTTATGGCTGCAATGAGGCGAGAAAGTTAAGAGAACTATTCCTTTTTCTTTGGCAAAATTTAGAGCTTTAATACTGCAGTGACTTTCATGATTATCAAGTATTATTAGTTTTGGGTTTTCTGGAGTGGGTCTTTCATGGGTAACAAAATGTTGTAAGATTAAAAGGAAAATGTCTCCGTTGGTCCATCCAAAATCACTTGCCGCCCCTGCAGAACCAGGTGGTGCACCTTTCAAAAAGTGATCTTTGAAGTGTTTTCTTGGGAATATTAAAAACGGCGGTAAAGCCTTTCCAGTAGCGCACACAATACCCACTAGAGTTACTAATCTCTCTGCGCTAGTCACCTGTCCTACTTGTTTTTTCCAGGTGCCAAAACCTTTGGAGGTTTATGTACAGTCATTGTTTTATTAGTTTGTAGTGGACTGTATTTTACATTATTTTCTTACGTTGTTCTTGATGTACACAAATAATTTGCTTGTTTGAATAAAACTTTATTGGAACTGAACAGATACAACTACATAGCTTGGCTCGCACAATCGCACTGCTTCATCGCAGGAGTAGAGAGAACGGGACGGGGCATATCCCCACTATTCAGGGTTGCCAACTAGTGGCATAACCTAACAAATTTGAAATTACTAAAAACTAAACATCCTCCCGGCCTTGAAAGGTCTTGGGACTTTCGAAATACATGTAAAATCTACTGTAAAATTTACGAGCTCAGAGAAAAATTGTCAATGCTCAATCGTGACACATAAGCACTTAGGTAAAGATATGAATACCTCACTAATCACCTTTATCACTGTCATCACTCAACACACAGGCAGCGGACAGATTTTTGCAAAGGAACGCTTGATGGATCCGGATGAGGTCTGGATTGTGGCTACCCTAGCCACGCCGTCGGTTCCTGGATGTAGTTTGATGACGCGACCTAGCATCCATTTTAGTGGTGGCTGGTTGTCGTCTTTGATGAGCACGAGGTCATTCAGCCTGAGAGCTCCATGCTGTGTACGCCATTTGCAGCGAATCTGTAACTCTGAAACATATTCACGCGCCCATCTTGTCCAAAAGTGTTACTGCAACTGCTGGATTCGCTGGAAATGTGATAGTCTGTTCATGGGAACGTCTGTCAAGTCTAGTTGTGCTAGTTGTACTATAGACCTTCCAATTAAGAAGTGAGAGGGGGTAAGAGCCGAAAAATCGGAAGGGTCATTGGAAAGGGGGGACATAGGACGGGAGTTTAATACAGCCTCGATCTGCACAAGCAGCGTATAAAATTCTTCGAAACTTAATCTCGCATTACCAGCCACGCGCTGTAAGTGGTATTTGGTTGACTGCACTCCGGCCACCCAGAGTCCTCCAAACTGAGGGGAACAAGCAGGTATAAACGACCAAGAGATATACTCATTCTCAATTGACCTTGTTAGTTTATGAGCGTTTTCTTCTAAGAAAAGTTTTAGCTTGGCGCTTGCGCCGACGTAATTTTTTCCATTGTTAGAAAACGTTTGAGCCGGATTGCCTCTGCGCCCGATAAATCTCCTAAACGATGCTAGAAACGCTTCAGTTGTGAGGTCTGAAACCAACTCCAGATGTACCGCACGTGTTGAAAAACAAACGAATAAACTAATATAGCATTTCTTTAATTTATAACCTCTACCATCCTTATCTTTTATTAAAAAGGGTCCCGCGTAATCTACCCCGGTAGTATAGAAAGGAGGTGCAGGATTCAGTCTTTCAGCTGGTAAATTTCCCATGATGGAGCAATTTCACGTGGTTTTGCCCTAAAACAAATAATACAGTCGTGTACGACCTTTCAAGGCAAATTACGCTCCGCCAAGGGCCAAAATTGATCTCTAATTGACGAAAGTAATATGTAGTAAATTTTTGTGTTCTCTTGTGAATAATAACCTTGTAAAATGGCTTTCCGAGGACAATAAAATAGGGTGTTTTTTACTAAAATTGAAATTCGAATTTGACAATCTTCCGCCAACACGTATTACGTCGTTATTGTCTAGGAAAGGATTTAATTTAGCGCTTTGACACTTTAGATTGACGTGTCCGTTAGTACGTAACGATTCGAGCTCCCTTGCAAAATTTCGTGTTGTGAAAGTTTTACAAGATATGAAGTCGCAGTTTTGATTTCTTGTGTTGTTAATGGACCAAAATTTCTGCTATTTTTTGGCTTACGGCAATTTGAACAAAATCATTGGCAATAAGCTAACGTTCTTTCCAATCTCGTTAAGTTAGAAAATTGTTCAAATGTTACAATGGGTAATTCTGTTGATACACTATACGAATGTGTGTCCTTTTTTACTTCAGGTAAATCACTTTCGCAAATTTGTGAATTTGGGAAAGGAAAGGCATTTTCCTTTAGCCATTCAGGGCCGTAGCAATATATATCGAGTGATTGTAAATTACTAGGTTTAACACCGCGAGAAATATAATCTGCAGGATTATCCGACGTGGGCACATATCGCCATTGAACGTCTTTAGCCAATTCTTGTATTAATGTTATTCTGTTTGTGACAAAAATTTATATATATCGAGAGCCGATATTACTTTATTTCCTAATTTGGCCAAAAGTAACGCTGCCATTAATTCTAAGCGAGGAATTGTTTGTGTTTTTAGTGCAGCAACCCTTGATTTTGCGTTTAATATTCGTAATGAAGCTTCACCGTTTTGTGTTTCTACCCTTACGTAAATACATACACCAATCGCGTGCATGGATGCGTCCGAAAATCCATGCATGTCAATTCTTGCGGGATTTGTACAGGTAACTTGTCGAGGAATTTTTATGTTTTCTAGACATTTTAATTCATCGCGAAATTGTAACCATTTCGTGTGCAAATGACTTGGAAGCGATTCGTCCCAAGACAATTTTTCTGACCATAACTGCTGCAGAATGATTTTTGCCGGGGTTGTACAAGGGCTCAAAAGTCTCCTGTGTACACCTGTTGCTCACAATGCTTGTCCAGTGGGCCGCGGCGTTGTTGGCTTTGCTATGGCTTCTCGAGTTGAGCGACTGCACTGACTCACTATTCGTGTACCGGTTTGGCGTTGTTTTTAATTTTTTCGATGTGTGGGTACGCTGGGCATCCGCGAGAAGGGCCAATGTTTTATTAGTTTGTAGTGGACTGTATTTTNCCAGTCGTGGTGGGACCTCCACGTGACCAACGGCTTGTCAGAGTGGGGTATCGGCCGGTCGGACCCGCGAGTGGATATTTGATATATATGTAGAAAAATCAATAATTCTCGCCGCTGGGGTAAAATAATCCGAAATAAAATAAATACTTTTAAATTCAGACCTAATAAAAATCAAAATTGAAACAGGTTCATTACAAGACTATCATTATACTGTATTTTTAGGTATAATTGATCACTCTAAAAAGTTTCACACTTGTAGGTACAAGACATTTTTGTATTATTTATTCAAATGTTTCAAACATTGTTACTAATGTTTGCCTCCACATTGGCGCGGTAGACTGCCATTCCGTTTACTTGCGATATCAAAACAACAAAATGAGAAAAACTAAGCTTTGTAGGAATAATTACATCAATAGTGTCGCTGCCCCCGGGCTATAATAATAACAAAAAAGGGCAAACATGTTTCAAAATGTATTTTCTCTACATTTTCAAAAGACAACCAAATATGTGAAACATGTTTCATAGGTGCGTGCCATCAGCAGTATAATTTCAATGTTAAAATGGTGAGAATATGTTCTGAACATTTTTTGGACACTGATTACAGTATGCAAGAAAAAATGTTAAATTTGCCTTTCGATAAATGGAAATTGAAATCTGATGCTGTGCCTTCTCTCAACATAATTAAATCATCAAATACTAAACGAAATAAGAGAATGAAAAAGAGACGTTTGCTGAAGTATATTATTGGTCCGTAAGTATATTGTAATTTTTTTTATAAAAAGAATCGAAATTATTTAATACCTACTTAGGATACTTTTATTTTTAGCAATCGTAAACAAGAACTATCACATTCGGTTTCAATAGAAGTAGGTGATGGGAATTCTGCAGATATTTTTAAAGATAAAGTAGAGACATTGCTACACAAATTACAAGGTAGGTTATACAGTATCTTTTACCTCTGTGTTAGCATTGTTAACAATGTTTTTTTTTCAGTCGATTCATCAGGTAAAAATTCTCGAAAATGAAAATGAATAATTAAAGGAATTTATATTTACACAGAAGTAAACAACTGTCTCTAAACAGTATTTAAATAAAAAATAACAGTCCCTAAATAGTATTTACATAAAAGAAAACAACGGTCCCTGCTCGGGCGCCAATTTTTGTAACGTTATTCGTCGGACGGACGACCCCGGTGGTACACTACCAACTGTAAACAGAATGTTAATTTGCAATTTGAATTTTAATTGACAATATTTATAGGCGTCACTGACGTCCGTGATAGGGCGCCTAACTTTGTGACGTCCCTTGACTACTAGAAAGATGTCGGTGGCGCGGCGGTGTTCGACAGCCGATGGCATGGCGGTGAGTGACGTTACAGGAACGTACTCCGGATTCTATTCTTTTAATTCGGTTAGTCCCGGGCGCCAGTTTCCCGATCATTTATGTGGGGGGAAACTCCACGTGAACCTTACCCTCGTTTAGAGTAAGTACTCGGGTAGCCACAGTGAAGAAAGTTTAATTTCAGAGGTCTATTATATTTCCTTTATTGTAACAATACATAAAAGTAGTTCTCTGAGTGTAGTGTTATTTTACTTTTTAAATGAACAGAATTATCAGTGAAAATCGCAAAAAGAGACAAAGACTTTTTACTGATCGGAATTATGTCAATCTTATTCGTGTTTAAAAATGTCATCAAGTTCTTGTTGAAATTCTCTTTTAGGTAAACTTGTAAGCCACTTTTCCTACCCATCATCACGCTGGCATTATCTACCCCAAAACCAACCATGTGGTGTGAATAAATTTTTTTGATTGTTCACAGATTTTGAATAACTTCAGATAAACCCTGTGCTGTGCTATTTTCTACTTTTTCAAGTCCAAGAAACCTGTAAGATTGATATTCTCACAAATATAGAAAACAAATAGTATAAATTGTTACCTGTCACATACTTTCAAACCATACGACGTCTAAACATTTTTGTGTGCTAACGTTAGTACTTTCGTCAGCAATTATTAATGAGTAAAATTTGGAAATTGATAAATGTTGAGTCAAATCTCTCACACTTTCAGCTGCAAGTTCTTTCTTAGGTTTGTGGGTTTTGTTCTACCACACTTCAGATCTCTTGCTATATCTGAATCTGTACATACAGATTTGATTAATTTTGGCAGGTGATCTATTAATAAAAAAGGTGAAATTAAATGATCCATAAAGATTATGTCCATTGTGTAATAGGTGCTGGAGAAACTCCAATACCTGCTGTGTGGAACCTTCCCAGGGACAGCAATTTTTCGATTGGCAAAAGTCCCACCATATGTGGTATTGTACTGTTTCAACGTCCCTTCAGCTATCGATTTAATTAAAATATTCACCACCTGTTCCGACAAACCTTGCCTAAAAAAGTTTGCCTGATAAAACTGCTGCCACCAGGATAAGCTTCTGAGAAAGAAGGTGGCTCTCCTGGCTGTAAGGAGAAAGCAACAGATCAGGGCGAGGATAAAAAATGTAAGGCCTCCTTGCTATCATTTCTTCGAAAAGTGGATACCATACTTGAGTTTTCCAGTATGGAACTACTAAGATACCCGTAGCTTGGTCTTTCTTATTTTTTGTAAAGTTCTCAAAATTAAAGTAAAAGGAGGGAACGCGTCAAAAAAATCATTGCCCCAGAACACTGGAAAGGCACCCACTGCCGATGCTCCCGGGTCCTTAAACCATGCATAATATTTACAGCATTTTTTGTTGTCTTTCGATGCAAATAAATCCACTGAAGGTATTCCAAAAATTTTAGTTATAGTTTGGAAAGCCGATGGGGCAAGACTCCTGGTCGGCTACCCAATTGTCTTTCGACTTAATATAAGACGCAGAGCCACAAATTTCTACGCTCACACCACTGCCATATTTGTTTACTTAAGCCCCCTAATGGGTGCTGAACGCTGCCCATTCGATTGATGTAAGCTACGGCAGTAGTGTTATCAGCTCTAATTAAAATATTAGTATTTTTGAGATTTGAATCAAAGCATCTAAGCGCTAAATAAATGGCCTTGGCTCGAAATAATTTATATGTTGTAACCTTTCTTGTTCCTCTAGTTNGTGTTGACGTATCATTTTTCTCTATATGCAACAACGTATTGTGACGAGCTTTACATTTTTTGCACGAACGAGAAAGACACTGCATTAACATATGTCCAGGTCGCAAGCAGTTTAAACACAATCGTACTCTTTTTACTTGTTCGATTCTCTCAGACACGGCTAATTTCGTGAAATCCGGGCAATCTTGAATATAATGTTCTTTTTTACAAAACGCGCAACACGTTTTTGTTGTTAAGAAAGACTTCGTTTTTATTTCTTGTTTTGGTTTTATATATTTTTTGACTGCTTTATTTTGCTCTAAAGCTTCTAAAAGGTCTGCACGGTCCTTTAAAAATTGTTTTAGATTGTCTAATGTCGGATTATCGTATGTACTCCTTTTTTGTTCCCATTCGCGGGCGGTTGTACTGTCGAGTTTTATTGTAATTAGATGTATAACTAACGTATCCCAAGTCTCAGTGGGTTCTTTTAATAATTTTAGGGCTCTTAGATGTTTTGTTACGTTATCGATCATTTTTCTAAGCGCTATTGACGACTCCTCGTAGTGTTTCTCAAGATTGAAGAGCGCCTTAACATGATTTTGCTTCAGAACTCTTGTATTATTAAAACGATCACAGATTAAGTCCCAAGCGACTACGTAATTCGAGCCAGAAAACTCCAAACTCGCCACTATTTGCAAGGCATTTCCTGACAATGATGCGCGAAGGTAGTGAAATTTCTGTATGTTTGTAATTGAAACATTTTGGTGTATCAGAGAGTCAAAAGTATCTCTATACTCCAGCCAACTATCGTAATTGCCGTCGAATTTTGGTAACTGAATGACCGGTAACTTTATGTTTTGCATACCGTTATTGTTTGTCAAATCATCACTAGTATTCGAGACGTTATCTGATGTATAATTTAAAAGATTTTTTGCTTTTGCAAAGCAGGCGAAAAAGGCAGACTCAAATGTTTCCCTTGCGACAAATTGCTCATCCGGTTCATCTGCAAGTTCGTCTATTTGCGCTTGTATTTCCTCAAAGTCGTTAATTAAATTTTTATTGCGTTCTAGTCTCTGCTCCAATTCGATTAAAACTTGCGACTCGGTAATGGTTTTGTTTGATACGTAGTTACTAGATTTGTCACGTATTTTTCGAAAATTGTAAGCCGCGATTTGATTGATCCGCGTTTTTTGATTAGTTTTTCCATTTGAGACATTTTTCAGCTATTTTATTTGACTAATTGATTGTGATTACAAAAATACAACGCTAATAAAGTCTGAAATTTGTCTGCTGCTAGTACAAATCGAGAGTAAATGTAAACATACAAAAAACTAGGAATGCTAGGAAAGAAAGGACTCACTTTGTTTTGTTTGAGTGCGACGGAGATAGATGACTGTGTTGTCTGCGATGTACACCTGTTGCTCACAATGCTTGTCCAGTGGGCCGCTGCGTTATTGGCTTTGCTATGGCTTCTCGAGTTGAGCGACTGCACTGACTCACTATTCGTGTACCGGTTTGGCGGTTTTAATTTTTTTTCGATGTATGGGTTCGCTGGGCATCCGCGAGAAGGGCCAATGTTTTATTAGTTTGTAGTGGACTGTATTTTACGTTCTTTTCTTACGTTGTTCCTGATGTACACAAATAATTTGCTTGTTTGAATAAAACTTTATTGGAACTGAACAGATACATCTACATAGCTTGGCTCGCACAATCGCACTGTTTCATCGCAGGAGTAGAGAGAACGAGACGGGGCATATCCCCACTATTCAGGGTTGCCAACTAGTGGCATAACTTAACAAATTTGAAATTACTAAAAACTAAACNTGGTAATTTTAAAGTTAAAGTGTTAGTATTGAAAATGAAGCCAAGAAATTCACATTCCTTGGATGGGTTAAGAACACTTTTTTCTTAATTTATAATAAATCCTAAGGAGGGCAAGGTTTTTATTGCAAACGTTATATTTCTAAAACATTCCTGTTCAGTAAACTCTAGTCTTAGAAAATCGTCGATATAATTAACACATATAACACCGTTTGATCTAAGGTACTGGACAACAGGTTTTAAAATTTTTGTAAAGGCATATGGTGCTGAGGCCAAACCAAACGGTAAGGCGGTAAATTCAAATAACATGTCCTGGAACACAAAACGCAGGTATTTGCGATGCTCCTAAGTCACTGGCACTAAAAAATATGCATATTTCAAATCAATAAACGCAAGGAACATATTTTGTTGCAGGAGCCTACAAACTGTTCTTATGTCCTCCATTTTTAAATGGGGTACTGTTCAAAATGTGTTCAACCTTTCCAAATTTAAAATAAACCGTTTCTTGCCGTTTGACTTATCCGCCAGGAATGTTCCAGAAATAAACTGATCATGAAGTGGTGTACAGTATACAATAGCACCCTGACGCAAAAGGTCATATATATTGACTCGGACATAAGTTTTAATTCGCCAACAGATATCTTCCTCTTTAATGGACCGCTGTCTGTAGCGGTTTTTTAGAGAACGGGAGCCTATATCCCTTAATCCAAGTCAATAATACAGGGTTACTAGTAATAGATTCGAAAAAATATTTAAGCCTGCCAGCTAAAATATATTTACTTACCGCAGTTTACGGCGCCTTCTGTAGTGTGATTCCTTGGAGTTGTTGGCGAAACGGGCGATATCTGTTTTCCGGCAATAGGGTTCTGGAGGTCCCTGCCCCTCCCCTTTTATTTTGTTGGACTTTTCTAAATTGCTGGGATGGAGCAGATGTGCTTGGACGACTTAAAAAAGTAAAAGGAGCGATGCGGCGCGGTGTAGCACAAAATCACGAATGGCCAACGGAGAACAGACATACGAGTATTGTTCTCTTTGTCTTTAAAACTTGTGCGCGGTAGCCCGAAATACATGGACTACGTGGTATGATAAATTGTTTAATCTCTGGAATGGATGCCGAAATATACTTAAGTGAATACTGATTAACTTAATAATTAATTCAATACAAATACAAAATCAGTTGACTGCACAAATTTTTTGACAATATAACCTAACCTTCCTTTAGTATTACTATTATTAGATTATAGTGACGGGAAAAATATTTTCAAAGTATTCAATAAATAACACAGGGTCGGCCTTCATTTTCGTTGAATAAATGAACTTACAAAATGAATTTTCAAAAAAAAACGCAAAGATAGAACTTTTTCGTATAAGACTTTTCTATTACAAATATCGTCAGGAAGCTGTAGTTTAATTATTATACATATATTATACTCGTCACACCCTGTATAGTTCGGATCTACGTCACTATCATCCACTGGTTCGCCTTGATTTATGCCCAATTCCATTGCTCCATTTATCTGATAGTTCACTAGTTCATTTTAAGGGTTTTTTCCTTTCTCCAATCCTGCATTTTCCTGTAATAATAATTCCCCATTAATTTCAAAACGTTTCATTTTTTAATAATTCATTTCTCTCTAATAATTCGAAATTCCTTTCAAACGTTATTTCTTGATCATATGCCATTAAACTGAAATTATTTCTATTGTATTTCATTTCACAAGCTTCAGCAATAACTGTAGCAAGTGAATTTATTTCAGCATCTTTTAGCGAAGATATAGATGGCACCGGACTTGTATCTGCAATTAAAAAGTAATATTACCAAGTAATTATTATTATAGAAACCAAGAAGAAATAATATTTTGTATAAGTAGTGTTAACTAATATTTTACTTACTTTTAAAATCAAAGATTTAAGTAAAACTGATTAATAATAACTTTAATTTCACATTTACGACCTGAATCCAACCATTGCTTATTAGTCAATGCCGGATCCTATGTCACCCATTGATGAACTCATACTTTGTTTTATAAACATTTGTGATTTACAATCACTGATCGAGTAGCAAGGAACCTCGGATGCAAATTAAATAAACTATATCAGTTATTTAGTAATTCCTCTCTTCCTGTTTTCACATTCGGCCACTCCTGACAAGGGAGCGTTCTAGCTTCCTTGAGTAGAGCCTCTGGCAAACCTCCGGGAGCCCGTTGACTCCTCGCTTCCTGGAATGGGATACCTTCTGATACACTGGGTCAAAAATGTTAGTACTGCAGTGGAGTACCTTTCTCCTTATAGAGGTGTACTACCCATTCTCGTGACTCATTGAGTCACGAACGTTTCGGGCACACTAGACCAGCTAGATTTGCACGTCACTGTGGTACACTAGACTACGTAGTTTGGAGGCACGTTGAACACTCCAAACTCTCGGTTGGCCAGACCGTTTCTATCTGTCAATGTTCACTGGACCTTTTCTGGTTAATTTGAGCTCAACTACCTGTGGCTCACTAGCACCAAACTTTAATGTACTAAAATTGAGCTATTTTACTTGAACAAGCTTAATATTACTAAATTACAACTAAAATACAAAACAAAATGTTCTGTTGACTCACTGGATCAACCTTACTTTTATTTTATTTTATAATTCGATTTCCTGTGGCTTGAACAACTTTAAACGATCGCTTGCTACTATGCCTTTAAATCGTGTCCTGTCTTTTGTAAATGATGCCACTCTGTATCTGTCATTACCCAGTACCTGAGTTATCTTTAATAGTCCAATATATTCTGGTTACCAATGACCAATTACTTCTTTTCGGGAGAATCCATAACCCCATTTTTCTGGTACTTGTAAACAGTTTGCTAGCCTTGTTTCATTCTCGATTGGAATTGTAATTAATACCTAGTTCTAGATCTGCCTTTATGTATTTTTTATCATCCGAGATTTTTTTCTTGTAGTTACGCACCATAGCAATACTGAAATAATAAAGGGGTAAATGTGATATAACACAATTTCCCAGCTACTTATAACACAATAATTGCCTCCTTCATGGTAATTGCTGGGGTAAATGTGATACAGCCTTAAATGCCAGGAAAAACTTAAAATTTCCATAAAATAAACACACTGTATTGTTAACTACAGTTAATTACCTCACTCCTAGTAATAAAACCTAACTTATCACTTGAAAGCTCTGTAACAATTGGCGATAAAGCAGCCGCGTCGACAAGTGGAAGTGGTGGGAAGGTAAACAGCTGTGGTGCGTAACAGTTAACCCAGATGGCGTTGCTTGGTTGATACTTTTTAAATTTTAGAGGGATACTAACACCCCATTATCACATTTACCCCACTTCACCTTACTACTATTCCCAAACATTTTTTTTGTGGAGCTGTGTAATTTTTCTAAACGTGTTTTAATCTGACTAATTTTTGGATCATCAGGTGTTACACTACTTAAAAATGTCTTAAACCTCACCCTTCTACGATTTCGTAATTATTTTAATTGATTTTCAATTTCAGGTTTATATTTATGTTATGTATGATTATTGAAAAATATTAGTTTCAATGTAATATAAACAAATGAGAGCGCTGAGTGCTAAAAAACGGTTTAGATATCTACTGCTAGTTTTTACGAATAACATATTAAAAATGTAACAATAAATAGGTAAGTATTACTGCTTTTGAGAAAGTCTGCTTTTGAACAAAGAGGATATATAAATGGACATGCGATAAAGATGGATGGACGTACTTACTTGTTTATTATGGCTCCTCTACACGTTGGTCAATGCGTTGGCCAACATGCTGGCCAACACACTGGGAAGGACATTGAAATATCTGTCCAGACGTTGGAAGGACGTTCAGTTTGTTTCGGTGCTAGAAATCAGTGGCGTACCAAAAATTTTTTCTAGCTTTGACGATGTGGCTAGTACATTCAACTCTGAAATGTATAGCAAAGTTATTTAAAAAGCAAATAAAAAATTACCTCGTAACTGTTAAATGACTCTATATAGTCTGTAATAGTAGGATTCCTTAAATCGACGGTTGAAGATCTTAATACTCTATCCGAGACGTTATCATTTATAGAGGACGTACTTGGCCGAGTAGTTGTCGCAGGAATAAATGTGTCAGTTTCACTTGTGCTCCCTTCGAGTTCATCATTTTTTAAGGTTGTAGCTAGGTAGCTAAACGCAAGGTTGATAAGGAAGAAATGTTGTCCATATCATGCACAGTTAAGTCTAAACTCACTTAGTGACTTTTAAAATCTAGTAGCTCGCAGTTGTAAGAACTTAGTCTTCCTTTGGTGGATGTTCCGTCGGGGAAAAACAAAGACTTTCCTAATTCTAAAATTTCAGAACACTTGCTGTCTTCGATGGAAATTTTTCTTCTACCACCTTCATATTTAATTCTCACTTGCCGGTATCTATTTTCTTCTTTACTAAAACACAGCCAGCCTATTTCGATTAATTTAGTTTAGTTTTTCTTCCCAAATTTATTTTCTACTTTTTGATACGGTTTATTACCAATTTTTAGTTTTGTTCTTTCAATTAGACTTTGTTTTTGACTATTACTGTTACGCCTACAGAAATTTGTAATTGCAGCTCTATCTCCATATTTAGGAAAGTAGTGCTTCAGGTCTTCTTCGGGCATGATTAAAATTGTTGCGATGGTAATCTAAAATGAAAAGTTACAGTAAGTATACACTTCTGTCTATCCGTAGTAATCCATCCCTCCTCCTTAATTTTCGAAAGAGTAAAGATCCCTCAAAAAAAAAGAATGAATGAAATGAAAAATACCAATTACTTTTTAGCTATAAATCGAGTTTTTAATTTTCATAGATCGCGAAAAGGTCGCCGTCGACGTATATTTTTTAAATGGCATAGTAAACCGTGCCGTACATGGTTTGAAAGATATTTCAATTCTTTTCATGCCAGTTGTTGAAAAATTAAAATCGAGCTATCCATTCTCGAGTTACAAGCGATTCTGTGGCTCATTTGGCGAGTGAAAAAAGCACTGTTCCCTCCAAATATTTTAATGTTTTAGCCCGAAAATGCCAGGATAATATTAAGAGGCTTGTGTTCTCAAAAATTTTTATTTATAGGTGTTAAATCGGGGAAATGAGTTGGTGGTTATTAAAATGTTGGGTATAACCATGATTTATTCTTAAATTAGTCACTAAAATGATTGATAACTTGATTCGGCCAACTAATTTTCCGGATTTAACACATCGATTTTATTTTTTGAACACACATATCCCTTAGGTATTTTTCAGTCGCCAAATGGGAAATAGAAATAACGTTTGTAACTCGAGAACGGATGACTCGATTTTAATTGTTTAATAACAACTGGTGCGGAGAGAATTGAAATACCTTTCAAACGATGTGTGACATAGCCTTACTATGTGATTTAATACTTATATGCCTTCAAACAACCTTGGCGCCTTTATGAATTTTGAAAAGATCATTTTTTGGATAGAAATACTGTTTCTCATACTATTTTGAATCTTTAATTTACTCGTTCAAAACTTAATGTGGGAGGGGGAGGTTACTTTACGGACATACTGTATATGTATTACTATATTAGTAGTACCTATAAGTATTCTTACCTTTTTGTCCACAATTTTTAAAATAGTTTATTCGGGAATACTTCTGGACTTTAAAAATTCCTCAAGGGACATGTCGCTCGAATCAAATTCCTAAAAAATATAGGTAGATAATAATTAAAAAGAACAACTTGTCAATTATTATGTTGGTATCGCCGATTCCATTCCAAAACAATGTATTGAATGACATGCATTTAATTGAATCGTAATATCCAATATTTTATTGTAATATACCGCCTTTTCATTGGTTGTGCCACAGAGTACCTATATACTTTTCTCTGTGGTTGTACTAATAAAGCGTGCATGAATATTTTTAATATTGATAGGTATCACACGACATATATAAATATGTTTGGGATTTTGACTACATTTTATACATATTTCATAATTATTATATTCGACAATTCATTTATTATATGGTACTGTTGTCCACTTATTTAAATACTTTTACAAATTCATAGACTCTAATTGTAACAACATTTGTATGAATATGAAATATTAAATGAGAAAATATTTACATTTTGCTTTGAGTATACATGCTACTAGATATTTATATTAATGAGAAGGATAACCACCTGAATTAAATATGTGCTTTATGATATTGAGTATGTACTATTATAATATATTTGTGGTAAGGTTCATTGAACATTTGCAGAGAGAAATGAGTAGGTACCTACCTAAAATAAAAAATGTATTTTATGTCTATTCTATACCTACAGCCACAGTGTAGGGATTAGGGAATACTTAATTACTTAACCTTTAAACCTACAATACGCAATCAACAATAAACTCAAATCAGAGATAAAGAAGAGTATAACTACCAATTTAAAATTAACCAGTGTAAAAAAACGATAAAGATGAACCTCTTCGGTAATCTTTGGAGGGCGTATTCGGGCTATGCTTTTTATGAACTAGGCGTGTCGAATGTGATCAGTGATCACTGATCAGTATGTTCTGTGATGTGATGTGACAGTCTGAACTCACTGCATTGTTGCACCAAAATTTTCCATTATTGGGAGAAATAGTCTATTTCTACATAAACACGAAATCATTATCATACATATTTGCGGATATTCTCTATATTGCTGTATTTTATATATTTTTCCTTTGTATGTATAACAAATTATTACACAATTAGGTAGGTAAAAGCTGATTGATCATAATTTACCCCCCGGCCCCCTTAAAATATCCTTCTTTTCGAGTTTAGAAAAAAAATTAAAAGCAAAAGTTATAGGTACAAGATGATATGAATATTCTAACTATAATACAAAAATATATAGGGTTAACATTAAAGCCGTGGCAGATTAAGTGATGAAACCCTATATATCATTTTATATTAGAAAGCTACACATTTTTGCTATTCCAGTGATATATACTTTTTGTGTATTTCATCCAACATACATACAGTGTGTGTTGTTATAATAATATCCTCGTTTAATAAACATACACCACTTTTAACTTTTATTTTCATCAAGAAAAACACATACAACGTACTCTCGTAACGTAATTCGTAATACCATTAGTGGTGGGCAAGATCCGCATCATACGTATAAATCATACGGATCTCTAGTGGGAATCGATTCATGCGGATCCCGATGCAATAATAATTTCGTATGTTTCGCATCACCGCATCAATGTAAGTTGAGACTGAAGTGAAGTGAATCGGTATCAACTGATTCTCGTATGCGATACAGGAATGAGTAAATGGGAGGCGCACGCATACTGGGAATCAGTTCATACGTATACCGGTATAAAAATAATTTCGTATGTTCGCATCACCGCATCAATGCGAATTGGGAATGAATCGGTCTCAACACTCTCAACTGATTCTCGTGTCCGATACAGGTCGATGAGATACGATGCATTAGAAACAGTTTAGTGCATAGGNTGTCAAGAAAAACACATACAACGTACTCTCGTAACGTAATTCGTAATACCATTCTATCATAGATCATAGAAAACAATAATCATACTAGTGACAAGTGATACCAACATAACATTTTTCTAACACTCGGCCTATCCTGACCTTATCTTGGTCTCCAAGATAATAACTTAAATATAATTAACAAAACAATAAGTATTACTAATTTAAATCATAATCATCTAAATATAATGGCTTCCTACGAGATCTTACGCAAGTATCTTCCTTCTTAGAATCCTTCTCTTCAGTATTTCTCTTTTCTTTCTCTTCTACATCGTACTCTGGCTCGTTGTAACTTTCTTCATCGGTTTCGTCATCTTTATTTCTCCATATTTTTACTTGACTTACATGAACAGTAGTCTTGTAACTTTTGCCTTCATTTTCTAATAACTGTGAGACTTCATAGGTGTCGCTGGGTAAGACTCTAGTTATTTTCATCGGTCCTTTGAATCGGGGTTGCAATTTTGTCGAATCTCCTGTAGCTTGTGGATTGGTCTTGATATATACTATATCTCCTATATTATAAGTCAATCCTTTATATCTCTTCATGTCATACCTGTTTTTATATTTCTTTTGTTCGACTTCTATATTTTCTCGGATTTCTTCCCTCAATTCATTCGGAATCTGATACGTTTCGTTTGCTATTGTTAGGAATCGTGTTTGCCCATCTTCGAACCGTGGAATATATCCGTATAATAATTCAAAAGGTGTTTTGTTAGTCGTTTTATTAACGGAAGTGTTTACGTCTCTTTCGATTTTCTTAATGCTTTTATCCCATTCCTCTTCTTCTCCATGAATACTTGCTTGCATCATTGGTAATAATGTGCGGTTTAACCTTTCAACTAATCCATTCGCCTGGGGATGTCTGCTAGAGTTTAATGTATGCTTGATACCATATTTCTGACAAAACTTTTTAAATATTTTAGCCGTAGCCGTTTTAGCCGTTTCAGTAATTATACGCATCGGTGAACCGAACTTTTCAATAAATTTTTCCATTCGTTTTACTGTAATTTCAGCTTTTGTGGACTTTACTGCTTCTAATTGTACGGACTTATAATGAAGTTGTCTATCATTACTAATAGATACTTATTTCCTCGGGGAGTAGTTACAAAGGGGCCTAAGTGGTCTACATGAATAGTCGCAAAAGGTCGCTTTCCAGGTGGTATTAGATGAAGATACCCTGGCTGTATACCAGTACTATTTTTCGACAGAATACATTCGAGACACATCCTTATATGACGATCTATATATTTCCTCATACCAGGAAAATAGTAATAGTTTATCATTTTTGCAAAAGTTCTCTCAGTCCCGCAATGACCCATCAAATCGTGATATTTTATAACCAATGACTTTCTCATATTTTTAGGTACCACATATAAATTACTGTCTTTGTTGTTTAACTTTAATGTATTATATAAGATTCCATTTTCAAGTTTATAGTTCCGCACGTCATTTTTATCTCTATCACTCCACTCTTTGCTATCCTTTTTAAGTATGTCTATTTTTCTTTTTATGTTATTGTCCGAGTATTGAAATAACACTATTTCTTCTTCACGTGTCGTAATCGAATACATACACAATTTATCAACAATTACCTCATCAATGTCCTTTTCTGGCTCTTCTACAGGTGCTCTTGACAAAGCGTCAACATGTTTCATGGATGTTCCTGGTCGATATTTTATGTTAAAGTCATATTCGCTAAGTGTATTGAACCATCGAATTACTTGTGCGTTTTTGGTTTTATTCTTGTTGAGAAAGACAAGTGCTTGACAATCTGTTACTACCGCGAACTTAATTCCTATTAAGAATACACGTAACCTCTCCACAGCCCATACTATTGCAGCCATTTCTAATTTTCTTGAATGATAAGATTTTTCTGTTTCGGAGGTTCATCTACTTATAAAATACACAGGATGTAAATTTTTATAATCGTCGCCTTGCAACAACATTGCTGCTAACCCAATTGCACTTGCGTCTGTATGCAACTCTGTTATATTAACCTTTGGACTGTAAACGTGCAGTACAGGTCGTGACGTTAAAATGTTTTTGATTTTGTTGAATGTGGCCTCCTGTTCTGCTTTCCATATAAAAGGTTGTCCTTTCTTAGTTAGTCGTGTTAGGGGTTCTGTTATTGAAGCGAATCGTTCAATGAATCTACGGGAAAAGCTTGCCATACCTAAACATCTTCTTACATTATGTATGTTTACTGGTCGAGGAAATTGTCTGATAGCTTCTAATTTTCTTGTACCTGGTTCAATTCCATCTCCTGAAAGTACATAACCTAGATATTCCATTTTACGTTTAGCAAATTCACATTTAGCTAACTTAATGGTTAACTTGGCGTTTCGCAATAATTCTAGTACTTCTCTTAATCTGCATAACATTTCATTGAAATCTTGAGCAAATATCAGTATATCATCAAGGAAAAATATAACAAAATGTTCACGAAAAGGTTCTAATACAGTTTGCATTAATCTTGAGAAGTAAAAGGGTGCGTTCATTAATCCAAACATTGTTCGGGTAAATTCTCCTGTTTCATCGGGTGTAATAAAGGCTGTTTTCTCTCGGCTCTCTTCAGATAAAGGCATTTGTAAGTAACCATGGGCTAAATCTAATATTGTAAATATATTACTATCTTTTATTAAGGATAAATGATCATCCAAATTTGGCAATGGATAGTTAATCCGCTTTGTTTGCATATTCAACTTTCTATAGTCAACAACTAATCTTGCTTCTCCAGTCTTTTTGGCAACTAGCAACACGGGACTAGCATATGGTGAAGTGGTTTCTTGTATTATGCCAGCATCTTTCCATTCGGTTACAATTTCTTTAATTTTTCTTCTATTGTCTGGATTCGTTTTGTATGGTTTGCACATAACAGGTGCACTTCCTGGAACTTCTTCAATTTTCATCTCAACACAATTTGTTTTTCCTATTTCATAAATGTTTTTTGCTATACAATCTCTGTATTCATTTAGTAAGCTTGTTAATTTTCCTCGGCCTTCACTATTTATATCTTTATCAACATTTAACTCTTCCTCGTTTACCGGTTCTACTTCTCTGGTTTCAATAACTTGCGACAATTCATTTAGGGTTAATATCTTCTCATTTAATTGGATACCGCTTCGTATATTTCTGTCTTCATTAGAAAAATTTATCTTTGGGATAAAATGTTCTACATTGTCGGCTTGCACATTTAAAAATAACATGGAATTTGGATTCACTGTACAGTTTTCTGTTACTTCTACATTACTGATGTTCTCTGCGATAGGAATCGAAAGTTTAATTTTGTCTCTTTCTTCAAAACACAATTTATCATTCACTTTGTAATAAACAATATGATTTAATTCTGTGAAGGATCTACCTATAATGACGTCTGTTGATTGAACATCATCAGGCACCATTCTCAATTTTATGTTTTTCGCTCAAACATTGTCAACACGTAATTCTACGCATATTGTTCAACATAATTTTACTAAATTTGCAACATTACCAAATCCTTTGAAATCACATTCTTCTTTGTTTATTTGAAAGCTACCCGAAATGGCAGGTGTTGCTTTAATGGTGCAATCACTACTACCAGGATCTATCATAGCTATATAATCTACTCCATCTAATGTCACAGTCTTAATGTATTTGGCCATAGAATTTGTCAGTCCATTGTTAATTAATTTAACTTCTCCTCTCTCCATTGGTTTTGGTTTCGTACAATGACGAACTATATGACCTTCCTCATTACAACGTAAACATGTGTAAACCCGTTTCTCCTTTTGGCACTGCTTGGCTATGTGTCCGTATTCATCACAATTGTAACATTTCATTTCTCCTTTTTCATTCTTCAAAGGCGGCCTTAAATTTTTCTTGTTAACATATTCTTTCATTGTATCCGGTACACTACTTTCATTATTAATTTTACTATTCCTCTCATGTACTCGTTCTACTCGAGCTGATTTAATTCTTTCATAATGCAAAATATCTTTAAAGAGTTCGTTTTCATCTTTATGAACTTTAGTGATTAGGAAATTAGCTAGTTCCTTTGACCATAATCCTATGACTACCTGCTCTTTGGTTTCCTCGAAGTCTAAATTCAGTTCTCGACATAAAGTTATTTTCTCATGGAAATATACACTGACATTTTCTTTTATGCCTTGAATGCGTGACTGCATTTCTTTCCATAACTCGGTTTTAGATTTACTCATTAAAAATGTGTTAGCAAATGCGGTTTTGAATTTTGTCCAATCTGTTATATCATTACGACCTCTATACCAAAATTTTGCTGCTCCACATAAGTGACTTCGTGCCGTCTCAAATACAAACGCTTGTGGCCATGAATGCAAATTTGCTGTGGTTTCTAATTGCTTGAGCCACAATTTAGCATCTTGGGGTCCACTTTCTCCAGTAAAATCTTCAATAGTCTTACTAAAGTCAGGCATTACATGGAAGTTTCTCACATGTTCGTCAGACATACTACTGCTAGGGCGGTGTTCTTGCATATTTGGATAATTTTAATTTTTGGTAAGAAAAACACATACAACGTACTCTCGTAACGTAATTCGTAATACCATTCTATCATAGATCATAGAAAACAATAATCATACTAGTGACAAGTGATACCAACATAACATTTTCTATATACAANTACTACTACTACTACTACTACTACTGTTGGATGTTGAAAAGATAATGTAAGGTTAGAAGTAAAAAGAGAAAAAGGCGCCCTTTACGTAGATCTTTTGAAGATAAGAGTTCGTTGCAAGCAAAGCGTTGATAAAAAAAAAATAACGAACAGTTTTAGTAAAACACCCTTTCATTGAAATGAGCGTACAATTTCTTTAAAATGGTGGGTGGTGGTGTCAAATTGACTTCAAGATTTGTGTTCAGCGGGTCCGAAACTATGGCGGTAAGGTTATGGAATCTAGAATACAGATCAGCTTCTCCCACGGTGTTACAATCCTTAATCATATTCCCAATAAAAACATTTTTTGATAATCTAGGAACTTTTCTTCCAAAAATGAATGCTGTCGCTAAACTGACTTCGGATTCGTGTTTAGTCGGTCGGAAAACATGGCTATAATAGGGGCTGATAAAAAACTACTTTTATGAGCCTGTGAATCAATTACTTTATTATATGGACGCCTTATTGATTTATTATGGTTAAAAAGGATATTGGATTTGCACTTTTTTTTGGAAATGTCTTGAACTAGTAACAATATTTCAGATTTAAAGAATTATGGTTTGTTACGGGTTGTTATGTCATGACCTATGTATTGGGCGCACTTCCTTAGATTTAGCTAAGAAGCTTTGACCTGCTCTTATTGTTCTGTGCGGAGGGGACCGACCATCAGAATCTATAGGCCCGTCTTGATGTTCATTTTGGTTCCTGTTGGTTCTAAAGGGCCCCAAACTTTTTGGAGTTTACACCGATTTATCGGTGCGGGTGAACCCGTACCGACAAAATGGAGAGTGTATGGTGATCACTCCGTCCATTTTTATCCGCGCGGGTGAAATCTGTCGCTGCTAGGTTTTATCGGTACGTATATGACCTGTGCCGATAAGTTGAGAAATGTACGGCGAATATCGTCCGGGCTTTTTCATTAGCGGCGAAGTCAAGGGAAACGTATGTAAATATTATATTAATCACTAATGGCTACTAAAGAGTTTTGGCTTGAATTTATATCTATATACAGAAGTTTTCCCTGCTTGTGGAAAATTAAATCTTCCGAATATCATGACCGGATTACAAAAAGCAAAACATATGAAGAGCTAGTGAAAAAATTAAAAGAAATTGACCCAAATGCGACAAAAGATACGGTTATAAAAAAATATATAATATGCGAAATTGTTTCCGGAAGGAATTAAAGAAAATGAAGTCATCACAAAAATCAGGTGTGTAGATTAGTTAGGCGGGTTCTGAACCGGAAGTGACTCGGATGGCCAGTGTCCATCGAGTTCGGCGCACGGGTTCAGCGGCTTCTTGTGGGCATTGTCGTTGTGCAAGAGACGCGTTGGTGTTGGTGTACAAGAAGTGTCATGGCGGCACGGGGGTGGCTACCTGTGGAGGCTGAGGGCAGGTGTTAGGCCGTTAGGAACAAGACAATATGGCGGTGGTCTGCGTGGAAGGTGATTGGTCGTTTGGGATAAGATGGCGGCGGTCTGCGTGGAGGAAGGCTGAAGAGGAGGGCGGGTAGCTAAAGAGTTGGTCAATGACCAGAGGATTAGTTCGGAATTCTGCCGCCAGGATTTTATAGAAGTCGCTGTTATGAGGAGGCGGGTCTGCATGGCGGCGGGCGGCGTGCGGGGTACGGCGTACGGGGTGTGGCGGGCGGTGTGTGGCACGTAGCGGCCACGGTCCGTAAAAAAGACCGTCGAGTAATAGCCAGAAATTATAGGCGTGGCTTAACTCATGCTACGTCACAAGATTACTAACTTTTAGAATTCATGTTTGTAAGGGACTTAACCAGTAAATTTATATTTTTTAAAATATTTAAGTAAATCTTCGTGGTTGGTTGGGTATTTTGCAATAACTAGTTAGTTATTAATAATAGTTTTTAATAAGTTAATGGTGTAGCGTTTAATATAAACTATTAATTTACCACGTAAAAATGCCAGGTGTGATGTGTAGTGTTGTAATTTGCAACAATAATTTTTATAGTGCTAAACAAGACAATTTAAAAATTTCCTTTCATGTGTTTTCTAAGGATAAAAAACTTGGGTGGAACGGTGCAAGAGACGCGATTTGTTTAATCCTTCAACTTGACATATTTATAGTGCACATTTTGAAGATTTAGACTTTAAACGCGATCTTCAAGCAGAGCTATTAAGTTTACCTCCAAGAAAAAGACTTTTAAAGAAAACAGGTATGTTTATTAAAACAATAGAGCAATAATTTAATTAAATTATTACTGGTTATTATATTTAACTATAATGAAATCAGCACTATCAGCAGATAACCTACCATGTTTTGCTTTACAAAGTTGTACCTATCCTAGGTACATACTAAATATATTAAAAACCAGATGACAGGGTGTAATATTTTACATAGTTTTTTTTATATGAAATTATAATTAAAATGGTTCGTCCCGTACAAATATATTAAATCTACTAATATATTTGGTCCCTTATGATACGTATAATTCAGTATAATAACTCAGAACCTATATAAAACTGAAAAAAACTTCTGTTTTTATAAAATTCTGAATATTTATTTATAGGAAGTGAGTTACTGCACAAGACCACAATATTTTTTGGTACTTTACTTAATTTATAGGTTATTTTCATATATTCAAAAATTTACACAGAATTCTATGTAACATTCTATATACAATTTTGTACCGTGTCATATGGTCTTAACATGTATGTAATAAGTTATGTAATATGACTTTCATTTAATTTCCAGCTGTACCCTCCAAAAATTTGAAACTTATAGAAGACACGAAGAATAATGTTGATCGTTTGCAGAGAGCAGAGGTGCGTGATAATAAGAAATTAGTAGAGGAGTTGTTGCACAATGCTAATACTGATTCCATTTCAAATGTAGCTGAAGTTGAAGATGAAGAAGATTCTTTAGAGATAAAGCACCAAAGGTTACTAGAGAAGGTGAAATATGATAATTTAAATATAAAAAATCGTCCTGGTTACATCTATCGTTTGGTGGTTTAACAGTTCCAAGTGAAGAGTGGCTTGAGAAAGCAAGAACTTTAGAGAATGTTTTTATTAAATATAATAAGCATGCAATTTATAAAAAGAAAAACATCGTAACGATGATTTCAAATAAAATACAGATGAAACATCCAAATTTCTCAGAGGACATTATAAAACCGTTTATTCTTCAACTGACATATATAAGGTTGAAACACTTGAATTCCCAGAAAAAAAGTTGTGCAAATAAAAGGAAAGTTTCTTGTGATAGAAAGATTTAAAAAAATGAAAAAGATATGTACCTAAAGTTCACTTTTTATTTTTATTATTTATAATATTATCATTGTTTTTGTGTACTCTAAATTTCCTCTGTGTACAAGATGATCTAAAAATGTTAAATTTCTATTTAACTGATTGTATTCACTTCAAAATGATTTATGTTTTTACACTATTTAAATTCAAAAGGGTTAGTTCTATAAAAGATCTAGGTGTATTATTAAACTTTAAATTTATTGTTGTTGTTGTATAACAAATTGATGTGATTGTTAGAAAAGCGATTGGAAATTTTAAGTATCTATCAAAATGTGATTTTAATATTTTTGTAAAACTTGACAATTTTTCTTAAAATTAAATGTTGTTAAAAGTTCTGTGAAGATAACTTCAATTCCTTTTATTCCTCCATTTAACTCCAAACACTGAAAAATTCTGAGAAGGCTAGAAACTACGGTATAGTTTACTTGTAAACACAGATTATTTTTACTTAGGTATGTTATTTGAAATTTAATTAGACAAAAATAGATAAAATAAGATCATATAAATTGTACACAATTTTTATTTTGGAGGCAAGATAATAGCTCAAAATTGTTTATACAGGGTGTCTCGTTCATGTTTCAAAAAAACTTGTGTGCAAGTTCCTCATGGGAAAATAATAGGGGTAGTTCATGTATCGTTTTTTTCTTAGACGCCCTGTGTTCCAGATACAGTGTGTTGAAGATGTTATTTTCCAAATGGTTTTCCTTAATTATTATCTTTAAATCAACTAAAGATAAAAATGTAAAAATTTGTACACGAGTAAATATCAACTGTGCGTTAAGAATAATGTGCAAACGGTTTCTTTCTGAAAAGCAGTGTTGCCGATACAGGTAATTGAAGGGGTACAATTGAAAAAAAGATATGTTAAAAGTCAAAGTTTGTTACATTTCTAAACGGTTCTGTAAACTCTAAAGCAGACTACAAAAAAAGGTATACTTATCGAAATTCGGTAGTATATACCAATCTCAAGAAAAATGAAATTGCATTTTTTTGCTCATAAGACGTCACAAGTACATTTATAAAATATTAAATTAAAAGGACTTTACCATTCAATTAGTTGAAGACATTTAGCTACCAACAGTATTTGCATTTAAGACTATAATTTTTATTTCTTATGTATCACATGAAACAGTTAAATTGTAAAACATTAACTAAATAAAAATAAAATTTTTTATAACGTTCAGCTTGTTACAAGCTAACAACTAACAAAAAAGTAAATAAAAATAAATGATTATGGCAATTAATTAATAACTTATTTTAGATTTTGTGAACAACTACACTATCATTACTAAAATAAACAATTGTTGAATGGATTGAATTGTTGATGGACATGAATGTTTAAAAAAGTGATAAGATCAGAAAAATATTAGGAAACGGACTCGGAGACAAACAGAATAAAACAGCTACGCAATTAAATGAATGAGCAAAACTCGAAATACTACAGTAGATGCTGAAATTGTCTCCCCATTTGAAGCAAATACAATACAGTTGATATTTACTCGTGTACAAATTTTGACATTTTTAACTTTAGCCGATTTAAAGATAATTAAGGAAAACCATTTGGAAAGTAACAACTTCAACACACTCGAAAACAGGGCGTCTAAGAAAAAAACTTTACATGAACTACCCCTATTATTTTTCCATGAGAATCTTGCATACAAGTTTTTTTAAACATGAACGGGATACCCTGTATATTCACTTGCTCCCTTCATTTTATTAGAATATAGGGCATATTGCGTATGAATGTCTCTTTGCTTATGGATATTAATAGATTTAGGCTATGTCTATAATAAAATTAACACAAATTTAAGTTAACTTTGTAACCAAACGTCAAAAAATGGTGACTGATCGTGTGTGTATTCAAGACAATTTCACATTTCACCCATTTATTTCCAAATTTCAATGTAAAAGTTCAGTTTGTATATAAAGGTAACATTTTAGACTCAAAATACCTGTTAATTAACCATAATCATAACTGTTGAAATTTATTATTTTATGTTAAAAGGAGCGTGGTACAAGAAAAATGACAATTTTAAATTTGCTTCTTATTTTCTTATGGGATATGCAATGAGTCAGAAAGAGATGACGGTTGAACGAAGATAAACTGATGTATTTGGTGACGTATTTGTTTTTTATTGTCTGATTGACTTATGCGGCGACCGTCTCTTTACGGACCGTGCGTAGCGGCAGGTCGCTAACAACAACAAGATGGCCGCGGCCTGCGCGGAAGGTGATTGGTCGTTAGCGATAAGATGGCGGCGGCGGCGGCGGCGGCGGTTTGCATGGCGGCACTTTGCGTTTTCATGAATTATAAGTTTTTAATTTTTATTGTAGACAAAACCGTTAAAAATAATTAGGTCTGCTGGAAAGTGATAACGATAAGGCTACGAGCGTAACAGGATGCTGCTGATAACTGCAAACACACAAACAGGAAACCGTTAAAAAATAATGAGTGCTGGCCGGAAGGAGATAACGATAAGCGAGCGCTAACAGGAAACCGTTAAAAATAATTAGGTCTGCCAGCATGCGATAACAAATAATGAACGTTGGCCGGATGTGATAAGAAATGACGATATATATACTGAAATAAAGTTATCATTTGCCAGTCTTCATCGATACCTCGTTGAAGCAACTACACTTTCATCTCCAGCTAGTTCTTCAGTAGTTTCTGTGCGTCTGTGCCTTAACAACGTCTACATCTCGTTCAAGTAATTGTATCTAGTGCTCCTAACAAGTAAGTCATATATTTTTTTAAATAGTTCTTTGCATTTTACAAGCTTTTGTATTGTTATAATCTGGATCTTAACGTAATAATAGTTAACCTATTATTCTTTACATTTAACAAGTTATTGTTGTAGCATGAATCTAAGTCAAATTAATGAGGTGTCCTCCATCCGCAGGAATTCAGTAATTAATCTACATGACCTACCCGTGGACCAACCCATACCGATTTGGGGGATAAAAATAGTTAACACCCGGTTTGGGAAGACGGTTCTTGTCGACTTGGGCGAGAACGCAGTGTTTTTACCAAGGAGGTCTTTTCCGGCAATTTTAGAACACTTTGTACCTAGGAAGTACGGCTTGGTATTCAAGGGCCTAGTGCAGTGCAATCAGCCGAACCCAATCAAAAACTTTGAGATTGTGGAGCTGTCACAAGATCATCAACAACCTGAGTGCCCCCAAATATTTTTTGTGTTGTGTTTTTAATATAAAGCGTTTTACATTAGTTGCACTTTTTTAATTTTTATATTTAATTGTTAATTATGGACTCTCTTGTTCAGGAAACCGATAATGTTATTGCTAAACTAACCCAGGTTTTAGAAGTTGTACAATCTGGAAGCCATACACACAATGTACAAAATTTTATAGAATTAATAAATCGACAATTAAGGCTGCTGATTCAGGCTCTTAAAAGTTTTAGTTCAATTGGGACTAGAAGAAAATTAGAAACAAATATCGGGCATTTAAAACGAATCAAAATTATGCTAAATTAAAATTCGGAACATGAAGGGGCGGGACATAGAGATAACCGCAGTCGTCGGGTTATGTGGCAAGACCTTCAGTCGATATTCGCTGTACGTATTCGTTCAGGGATAATAATAAATAAGCGACATATTGACATTAAAGCTTTCTTAGATGACGCATTTTTCCTATTTAAAAATAGAATATATAGAATATCTACAATTCTTAAGGTTTATCCAACCATAAAAGTTAATGCTGCTTTTTGTGGAGAATTTATTAAAGCCAGGCCTAATTCAAACGAAACAATTTCAGATTTTAAATATTTTAACACAAAAAATGCTGTAATAGATTTGGGTACAGATCTGTTTGGTTTTTTGAAAATGTTACGGATAAAATTTTAAACAAGGTAAAAGAGTTCCAGGAAAGGGACAGTGGTTGGGCGTTACGTAAAATTATTAGTTTAGAAATTAACATTAACAAATTTGTAATGGGTCATGGGGTCTCTTCCTTTATCAGGCTCCCCGAGGTAATTGCTAAAAAGCACGCTTGTGTTAACGTTAAAAATTATGACGATGATGCTTGCTTCGCTTTGTCTATTGTTTCGGCACTTTATCCAGTTGATAACCATGTAGATAGAACATCATCATACCCTCATCCTTCAACTGTTTTGAATTTAGACTGAATTGATTTTCCAATACAAATTTCGCAGATTACTAAATTTGAGAAACTTAAAAACATTTCGGTTAACGTTTATCAATTAAAATTAACCGGGAAGAATAAATATAACGTTGAACCTGCTCGTTTAACCAACAATAAACTTGAGAGACATGTTAATCAATTAATTATTCAAGATATTTATTTCGATGAACGTAAGGAGGAAAGTAGCAGCGAAGATGTAGAAATTAAATATAATTTTTGTTTGATTAAAAATTTATCGCGGCTAGTTTCGAGTCAATTAAGTAAATACAAGAATGCTAAATATATTTGTGATATTTGCTTAAATTATTTTAGTACTAAAACTGCATTAGATAGTCACACTGAAGATTGCTCTAAAATTAATAAATGTAAAATTTACCTTCCCGGAGGAGAAATCTTTATCATTCAAAAACTATAGGTATAAAGAAAAGGTACCTTTCATTTTATACTGTGATTTTGAGTCCATGTTAGAACCTTTTACTGATCAACAACGACAACGACATACGTCAACCAAAAAATATCAAAAGCATACCGCGATTAGTGCAGGTTTCTATTTTAAGTGTTCCTATGATGACTCTCTATCGTTTTACGCGAGCAATAGGAGCCTCGGTTGCATCGAATGGTTTACTTGGGAGCTGGAAAACATATTGAAAGTTATCGAGGATAAACTGAAAACCGTAGTACCCATGAATATTTCGCAGGAACAATCATTTCAATTTCTTTCTGCTACACACTGTCACATTTGCAAAAACCTTTTGAAACAGGTACCAAAAAGGTTAGAGACCACTGTCATTTTACTGGAACCTATCGCGGAGCAGCACACGAAAGCTGCAACTTAAATAACAAAAATTCGTTTGTATTTCATAATCTAACCGGATATGATTCACATTTTTTGATTAGAGATTTAGCAAAAACCGGAAACATTACTTTCAATCAATAAGGAAACATACATTTCTTTTACAAAGTCGACATCGGATTCGCCAGTAAAGTTTCGCTTTATTGACTCCTTTAGGTTTATGGCGTCCTCACTAGATACTCTTGCTTCATATTTAAAGTCAAACGACCTTCAAAATTTACATAAGGAATTCAGTGGGCTAGATGTGGAAACATTTACTTTACTAACGAGAAAAGGAGTATTTCCATATGACTATATAGACTGTGAGGAGAAATTAAACGAAACAGAACTACCAGGCATTGATGTTTTATAACAAATTAAACGATAGTAACATATCCAGTGATGATTATGAACATGATAAAATGGTATGGGCTAAATTTAATATAACAACTTTAGGCGAATATTCAGATTTATATTTAAAAACTGACATTATGTTGTTAGCTGATGTCTGAAAATTTTAGACAAAAATGTTTGAATATTTATCAACTGAACCCAGGTCATTACTACACACTCCCAGGTTATATCTGGGATTGCATGCTAAAATATACCAAAATTGAGCTAGATTACTTAAAAGACATAAACATGTTATTTATGGATAGGGGTATTCGCGGAGGCGTTAGCCAATGCTGCAACCGCTATGCTGAAGCAAACAACATGTTTATGTCTTCTTATGACTACTCAAAGCCATCAAAGTAATTAATGTTCTTTGATGTAAATAACCTTTACGGTTGGGCTATGTCTCAATACCTTCCATATGGTGGGTTCGAGTGGACCGACACAAATATCGACGTCACCAACGTATCTGATACTTCACCTGAAGGGTACGTCCTAGAAGTAGATTTGGAATATCCTGAACATATTCACGATGCGCATAAAGATTTACCTCTATGTCCTGAGCACCTCACGCCTCCCGGATCAAAATTACCGAAACTTATGACAACCAATATCCGCAAGCATCGTAATATAAAGTTAAAGACTCATTGAAACGGTCACTGGGGCGCGAAGCATTATATCGCGAGTCCAAATTTCCACAGCAGTAAAATTTTTGCTGAAGACCTAATAGCAATTGAATTAAATAAATCGGAAATTTGCTTCAACAAGTCCTTGTATGTTGGCATGGCAATTTTGGATATTTCAAAGACTTGTGTGTACGACTTCCACTACAATTTCATGTTGGAAAAATTACATGATGACTGTAAATTGCTATATTAGACCGATCGAAATAACTCATTTATAGGAGAAATAAAAAAAAATTGTTACCTGGACTTTTATAAGTGGAAATGGTAAAGGGGCTTATAATAAACGTAAAAAAAATAAATGCGTGAGCAGGGGCGGCGGAGGGTTGATTTGGGGGGTTGAAAAGGGGTGAAAATTGGTATGATTGAGATTTCTGGCGAAAGTTGATATCAAACAAAAAAGTATCCAATACAAAAGTTATATATCATGAAAAAATCTACAACTCTTGTAGAGGGCACTTTTGAAGATAACCTCAAAATTTCCGAGAAAAATGCGAAAAACAGGTTTTTTTCTATTTTTTCGTTTTTTATTTCTCATTTCCGCAAAAATAATTTAATTTTGACGAAACTTGGTGAAAGTATACTTTCCTGTGTCTTAAATAACCACAATTTTTTTTAGATAAAAAAATCAAGAAGTTTCCGAGATATTCATATTTTCCGGTCCGAAACACTTTTTTTTCGAAGAAAAATTCTACTTAAAAAAATCATCGTACAGAGTTCTGCCGGTAATCATTTTTTTCGTTTTGACATATACTTTTTGGTGAAATAAAAAAAATTGGAATCGCAGTTCAAAAACATGCTCAAAAATGCAAAAAAGAAAAATGACTCTTGCAGAAATGAATTTTTCAGTAATTATTGTTGATAGTTTGTTTAAATTTAAAGAAAATTCAAAAACTGATTACACCATTCGATTGTACGGAAAAAATACAAAAGAAACTGTGTCTCATTGTTTGACCCGAAATTTTATTTTTGTACAGTATTGCTATAAACATAATATTTTTTTTTCGTAGGATCGATTAATGTACTTATTTTTTTTAACTTTGAATTGAATTCATAGATGTATAAGCGACTCTTTAATTAAATTATGTAAAATTCAGATTTTTGCTTTCAAAATTTAAAAAATATTTACAAAGGATATTTACAGTTAATAATACTAGGCGAATCTTGGTCTTTTTGGCAACTTTTTAAATTGATCTTCATCGTCCTATCCTTCATTAAACTGGGTTTCTTCCTGATCTTCAAACGTTTCTTCGATATCACTTAATTCTTCGGTTAATTGATCTTCCGGGTTCAAGCAAAGACTGGGCTGCTCGATTTCATTTGAAATGTCTTCGGAATCACTGAAATTTTCTGAAATTTTGTCAAGGTTCAAACAATTGTCCGAACCATGACATTTTGTACATAAATCTGTACATCGCAGTCCATGTTTTCGACACCCGCATCTATTACCGTCACAACTGGTTTCGCAGCTGCAAGAGATTGTTTTTATTAAATCTTCAGGAACGACTGAAACTTCTGTAAAGCGAGGCATGAGTATTTTGGAATTATTCGCAATTACTTCTTTCCAGCCCCACTTGGTTGCAGTTATTTTGTTTCCAAGCCACGTCTGAAGCTGAAAGTATGCTCTATAGGAGTGTTGTGTAGCTGCTCCGACAGTTGGTGGTAATTTTTCTAATTTAAAAGTAGACTTTGCAGTTAATACTTTGTATTGCTGAAATCTCAAATCATCCAGAGATAATTTATCATTTGTGCATTTGTAAATAGACGAAATTAATTTACAACCATTTCGAACAATGACTTTTGATTCTGCATTAGTCTCATAAAAAGGTTTTACCAACGGTAATAGATGCGGGTGTCGAAAACATGGAGTGCGATGTACAGATTTATGTACAAAATGTCATGGTTCGGACAATTGTTTGAACGTTGACAAAATTTCGGAAAATTTCAGTGATTCCGAAGACATTTCACATGAAATTGAGAAGCCCAGTCTTTGCTTGAACCCGGAAGATCAATTAAACGAAGAATTAAGTGATATCAAAGAAACGTTTGAAGAACAGGAAGACTGGGTTCTAATGAAGGATCGGACGATGAAGTTCAAGTTAAAAGGCTGCCAAAAAGACCAAGATTCGCCTAGTATTATTAACTGTAAATATCCTTTGTAAATATTTTTTAAATTTTGAAAGCAAAAATCTGAATTTTACATAATTTAATTAAAGAGTCGCTTATACATCTATGAATTCAATTCAAAGTTAAAAAAAATAAGTACATTAATCGATCCTACGAAAAAAAATATTATGTTTATAGCAATACTGTACAAAAATAAAATTTCGGGTCAAACAATGAGACACAGTTTCTTTTGTATTTTTTCCGTACAATCGAATGGTGTAATCAGTTTTTGAATTTTCTTTAAATTTAAACAAACTATCAACAATAATTACTGAAAAACTCATTTCTGCAAGAGTCATTTTTCTTTTTTGCATTTTTGAGCATGTTTTTGAACTGCGATTCCAATTTTTTTTATTTCACCAAAAAGTATATGTCAAAACGAAAAAAATGATTACCGGCAGAACTCTGTACGATGATTTTTTTAAGTAGAATTTTTCTTTGAAAAAAAAGTGTTTCAGACCGGAAAATATGAATATCTCGGAAACTTCTTGATTTTTTTATCTAAAAAAAATTGTGGTTATTTAAGACACAGGAAAGTATACTTTCACCAAGTTTCGTCAAAATTAAATTATTTTTGCGGAAATGAGAAATAAAAAACGAAAAAAAAGAAAAAAACCTGTTTTTCGCATTTTTCTCGGAAATTTTGAGGTTATCTTCAAAAGTGCCCTCTACAAGAGTTGTAGATTTTTTCATGATCTATAACTTTTGTATTGGATACTTTTTTGTTTGACATCAACTTTCGCCAGAAATCTCAATGATACCATTTTTCACCCCTCTTCAACCCCCCAAATCAACCCTCCGCCGCCCCTGCTCACGCATTTATTTTTTTTACGTTTATTATAAGCCCCTTTACCATTTCCACTTATAAAAGTCCAGGTAACAATTTTTTTTTCTCTAAGTGTAATTTGGTTGGACTATATACCGATACTGATAGCTTAATTTATGAAATAACTTTCGATAACGTTTACGATCTTTTGAAGTAAAATTTAGATAAATTTGATACTTCAGATTATGATCCTAATAATAAATATAATATATCTTTAGTTAACAAAAAAGTGCCTGGTTTAATGAAAGATGAAAATAATGGTTCTATAATGACTCATTTTGTAGGGCTCCGTTCCAAAATGTACAACATCTTAGTAGATGGTAAATCTTGTATAAAAAAGTCTAAAGGCGTTAAAAGTAATGTCGTTAAGAATTCCATTACATTTGACATTTGAAAGTTAATTTTTTTTATATTATTGAAACTGGGATACAAGGAAAATATAATAGAATATATTTAGCATTTTAATTTATTACATATATCAGACAGTACATTATTTTGATAAAAGTAAAGATATTCACGAAGAGCATTACTTAACATACTAGCATTAGATACATCACAAAAAGCACTTATAATTTCACTTACATTTAGAGAATTTTTTTTCGACTTTATCCAATCACTTATGATATCTAAAACATTAAAGTAGTACATACAAAAATCTAACGAATATAGCATCCTTATTCTTATTCTTATATACGACAGTACACAAGTATCTAGTTTTAACAGCTCCTCCACATCTTGATGGAAAAGATCGATGTGCATGTCGTATTTGATGATCTGTAGCATTTTCATATTTTCATAGATCACTAGGGTAACTGTCGTGTAATCTCCACAGCGATGAGTCACAGGTTCATACTCATCAGGCCAACCTTGCAGGGGTGTTTGGAAGAAATCTTTTTTCAGACGTTCCAGTAGCTCCAAGAGAGTTTGCCATTCATAGGTAGAAAATGATAATTTATTACCATTACCATTTTTTATCATTATTGCGGATCTGAAGGATCTAGCTGGACTCAATCCGCACGGTACTTGAATGTTGACGTTGGATATTAGTGGAAAAATATTACATAGCAAGTAAATATATTCCCACCGTGCAACTTCTTCATATTTACCCAGAATATCATCTAGGGCCTTATTATAATCGTAATTTTCCTCATCACTTAAATTAGCGGAAACTTCACTCATTTTTGCACACAACCTGCTCGCTCGACGAACTAGCTGAAACTAACGTTGGTGTTCTCGATCCAGCTGTTATGTTTCTTATCAAGCCCCAACCACTTTACGAAAACTTTCCCTCCTATTCTCCTTAGTACCTTTTCTACGAGATAGATGTCGGGATTGGCGGTTTTCTGTAGCTCCACGGTGTAGAAGGCGCCTCTTATAGGATTTCCCTGCATATCTTCCAAGAGGTATATCGTTGGATTCGTTATTTTAACCGACGTAATTTTAAATAGTTCGGTCGTCCAATTAGGTGTATACCCCGAAAACGTGTTTATTTTGATGTGCACGTCACACACTTTAAATTTTTGCAAACCGCTTATCTCAATATGATTGTAAGCAGACTTTAAAATTCTCTCTTCGTTAGTCTTATTTACTTGAGTCGGTTTGTATCCCGTGGTGCGATGTCGGGTTTCGTTGAAGGATTTTGTAATTTCCGGTAAAACGTCTATCCATTTATATACCGTTTAGGCTAAAGTACTTGTACAGCTTTGATTTCTTCTTATCGCACGTTCGGCAATGGCCGATTTCTTCACGCTGTACCTATTGTAATGATTAATTTAATGCTTCTTGAGAAAGTGCTGGAATTTCTGGTTGAAGAATTCCGTACTTTGATCCGTTTGTAGATTTACACAGATTCTACCGCAAGCTAAAATGTCGTTAAAGTCGTTATCTCTTCGTCAGTCGTTGTTTTTAAAGGTCTAGTCCACATGAACGTTGAGAAGCAGTCTATGACAACCATAATCATTTTAAAATTTTTGTTATAGTGTGCATACTGGCGCATATCTGCCAAGTCCATTTGCCACAAGTCATCAAGTCCCTTGATAATCGTACGTCTGCGAGCATAGTTTTTCGTCATAGGTTTATGTAATTCGTTAACAAGTTGAACCTTTTCCTCTTCATGTCTCTACTAATCGATTAGCACTAAGAGTCTGCATCATTTATGGGTTATTTAAGGAGGATCCTTGATGTGACGCGACGATAAGTTTCCCATGTGAAAGGGTCATCTGGTTCTCCATAAATGTATACGTTCTTCCAGAACCTTATATCTCTTCTCGCTATTTTTTCATTCATTCATAATGTGATCTTTATGGGCCGGTACTTTCAGTCTAGATTAAATAAATATAAACCTCGGTTAAACTTTAACCGTTCGTTTCGGTTACTTTCAAACACTGTCAACCATTAACCAGGAGTTAAAGTGGGCGTGTCCGTAGTTAAATTTAATCGGAGCATCTATCCGCGATTACCGCCTGATTAACGTGGTTTTGATACTTTTGACATAACTGACGTTTTTAAAAATAATGGATTTGAATGAATTGGAGGAGCTATTCGATGATAACGATGAAGAAATGATAAACTACGTGAATAATTTGCGTACATATGAAGTAAAAACACGCATAAACCATTTTGAAAAGTGTACAGAAGAACAATTTTTTAATAGATTTCGGTTTTCCAAAAACACTGTTAGGACAATCTTGCTTCCAGCAATAGAACGTATGTTGAACCGTGGCAATATATTGCAGTATGTATTATTACAATATTATATCTTCACCTTTTATGTTTTATTTCAATTGTAGGTATCATGAAATCGATGCTATGGACCAGCTTTTACTTACTCTGAGATACTATGCTACTGGCAGCTTCTATATAACTGTAGGGGATTTTGTAGGAGTTTACAAGACAACTGCAGGTAGAATAATCAGAAGAGTTACAGAAGCACTGGTATCTTTACGCCCTAATTATATAAAATTTCCACGAAATGAGGACGAAATGAGAATAAAGAAGCAAGGTTTTTATCAATTGGCACGTTTTCCTCGAGTAGTAGGTGCAATTGATTGTACCCATATAAGAATACAATCTCCAGGTAATTTCGATATATATATATATACATATCCTAAGTTATATTTTAATTGTACTTTTATTTTATTTCAGGGGGAGATAATGCAGAGTTTTTTCGGAACAGAAAGAACTTCTCCGTTAATGTACAGGTAGTATCTGATAGCAATAACATGATAATGGACTTACTCTTAACCATGCATTATTCTTTTCTTTAAGGGTTGCACCATCAGTTTTTTTGTTCTCAATTGTTTTCAGCTCTCCTTTTTTTCTTGTTATCCATTTTATAGCTCAACACACACCGCAAAAGTAATTAAAAAATCGTAGATTTGACAAGGAATGTATGACACATGACATGCATCATAACATAAAATTTAAAATTTGTGTACGACGCGACGTACGTCTTTCGTACTATTCTAATTCAAACTCAGTTTGCCTAACCTAGTGTTTGAAAAAACCATAAAGTACCCAATATCCTTTAAACTTCAGTTAGTTTACTGGGATTAATTTATAGATCGATTAGTTAACGGTGTATTTAATCTAGACTGAAAGTACCGGCCCTATGTTTGGTAAGTTCAGCTCGGACGTCTTTTTCCGATTTTTTAACATCTTTTTGTAATTTTACAGCAACAGTGCTAGACAGTGTTCGATTCCTTATAAATTTTTTCTCCACGTTGTCGACTTCATTTTTTAAATAATTACTTGCCACATTTAATCTATCTTCAAATATTTTAATTATTTCTATGCGTAGATTCAGCACCTCATCATTAACGTTTTTTTATAATGTTCTTTTATTAACGACATCATTATCTTCAAGAGGCGAACCCACATTACATATTCTCACATTACCAACATCGATATTTCCATCGGTAGTAAATGAAAATCCAATTGCACTAGGTAGATGAGGTTCATTGAAACCACGATGGTGATGAGAGCTACGTCCGAATTTATCGAGACTCATCGTGTAGAATGATGAAAAAATCGTTTGGTAAGCAACTTTATAGTATTTGATCTAAGGATGATACGCGTGACGTAAAACGTGACGTAAACGTGACGTAAAACTTGACGTAAACGTGACGTAAAACGTGACGTAAACGTGACGTAAACGTGACGTAAACGAGATATTATTCGAGCCTCCTTCAGTTCCTCGATAATTGCTTAGATGCTACCAGTAACCTTAGACGATCGACAAGTTCGTTGGGATCATCCCAGTAAATATACTCCATCGGCTTTGTATTGTAAGTTAACTTGTTGGTGCGAGATAATAAACCTCTGCCAGTGGTTTTACGTTGTGTCGGCTTAATAAATAGCGGTCTAATAACTTCTCTATATTTTAACGAACTGGAGCCTTTTAAGCGTCCTACCACGTCTTTGTGAGCTCCAGTCATTTGAAGAATACTTTTATAAGATTGTTTATCCTCTTGATTGAAAGACGGGTCATGATAGAAAATTAATTGGTACAATCCCGGTGCTCCCTTAAATTGCCTACCATCGATTACTATATTACCGGTACGAATGTCAAAATCGATGCGTTTTCGGCCTAGTAACCACGTTGACGTTGAGGAATCGTATACTGGCCCATAATTCTTATCAATTACATCGCTGTTTTCCAAATGTTCGCTAACGTACTTTTGAGATATGACCGGGTATTGATCTAAATATTCTTCAAGAGAATCTTGAGTTATATCCGATCGAGTTTCTTGCTCCTGTTCAAATGTTCTATCCACATCATCATCATCATCCCTAGATGTCGATGCTACGTCTTCTAGCGATAAAAAGGTCGTTTGGTTGAATGTAGACTTTTCTTCGTCTTCTTCAACCTTTTCCTTTTTCTCCTCTTTCTTAATGATAGGAAACTTGGTAATTTTTTCATTCAACTTGTGTGATGTGCTTGCTATTTATTGTAACGGCATCGCAATGGGTTTAAAGAGTTTTTGTAACGCCTCATCTTCCTCCGTTTTACCTAGCTTTAAAGCCAAGTACTTTCGCTTGATTTATTTTGCGAGCTCGTTGATTTTTTTCTTTCGCGTCGTCTTGATGATGACGTCTTCAGCCGTTGGATTCATTGTGATTAATGATAAAGTTGAATATAGTTACATCCTTATATATTTATCGAATCCTTTACGATATCGACCGTCTTGTAGGTTAAAATCCTTTGCAATAACCATGGTTCCATATTTATCACTCCAACATTCTGAGCACCAGTTCTTAAGTCATGTCAAAAGTAATGTCGGGGGACACATGTTCATCATAAACATGTTTAAGGTTTATTTCATCTTGTTTGAAAAGAACTATTAAGTTGCAATTATCCCGAATAAGTTGCTTCGGTATCTTGGAATATGTCTGGCATAGGTACGCCGCATCGATATTCTTATGTCTACACATGGAGTAATATTCACGTATCTTTTCCTGTTTATCGCACGCCACATCGTCGAATATGAATATGGAATTATATCGAGCATCCGTTGGACTAATAATTTCATTACTAGCCCCATATGGGAAGTATCCAATTTCCTTCACTTTACTCAGCACGTCTCGCAACAGCTGATATTTAGGTTGATGTAGAGACTTTGAGTAGACGTATACGTTTTCAAAATTGGCGCCATTCGGATGAAATAGAAGTGACAATATTACGTTGGTCTTCCCGCAACCGCAAGGTCCGCATACGACATATCTAAATGAATTTGGTAACAACGAACCATGCCTGCATACAATAGCAGGATTTTCGGTTAAATCGTCCAAGTTTTCTATTGGTAGCGTCCGCTTTTGTTGAACTACCTTCATGGTTTGAAGCCGTTCATCAAGCTACTTTCTATAAATACAGGTACCGCTATCGGCTTACATCAGTTCTAATGCCGCTGCGATACGGTGAAGGTGTGTTAAATTCTCTAATAGATAAACTACCATTTGAATTACATATTCCAGGCGGATATCAATTCTGCGGACCAGGTACTTATATATACAGGGTGTTCCTAAATAAGTGTCGCAACGGAAAACTGTAAATTCCTCTTGAAAAAAGAAACATTTTTTTCCTCTTCCATTTTTCTTTCCGGGCTTTCGTTTTCGAGATACACGGTGTCAAAACTTTAATTTTTTTTTAGTTTTTCGCCAATATCTTAGGAATCGTTTGAACTACAGGACTGAGCTTTTGTACACACATTACCACTATTAATAGCTACTTTTTCGCACCCTTCTCGAATTCATTGGACGTGCCAGTGGTGGAGATTTTAAGGTATCGTAAGGGTTTTTCCCCCCCTAAATTTTACGCCACTGGAAAAATTGACTTTTGACAGCAAATTCTAAAGCGCCAATGAATTTTACACAATAAGAGTTCTCTTGGTTCATTGCTCTAAAGTCAACCGTTTTCAAGAAAAATGACTTTTTATGAACAAAAGCAAACATTTTGCTTGCATTTTTCTTGTGCATGTGAAATTATTTAAAACTTGAATTAAAGAAATCTCATATGAAATAATAGTTCAGCTGAAAAAATATTGCAAAATACTAACCTGTTTATTGTTAGTTTAATAATAATTATTAGAAAAAAGAGCAAAACAACTAAAACCAAGAGCCACTTAACAGTCAATAGAAAATTTAAATGAAATAATTGGCTGGCAAAAAAACAAGATTTTTAAAGGATGTTTTCGAAGTAATTTCGATTTTCCTGTAAGCATAGTCTAATTCTACGAATAAAATTACGACGAACTCTTGAAAAAATATGTATGGCATTCTTTACTTCCTCAGCTGCTGCAAAAATTCTTTGACGTAGCATCTCCACACTATCAATAGGGTTGCAATAAACAACATTTTTTAAGTGNTTTTCCTGTAAGCATAGTCTAATTCTACGAATAAAATTACGACGAACTCTTGAAAAAATATGTATGGCATTCTTTACTTCCTCAGCTGCTGCAAAAATTCTTTGACGTAGCATCTCCACACTATCAATAGGGTTGCAATAAACAACATTTTTTAAGTGACCCCATAAAAAATAGTCCATGGGTGTGAGATCCGGTGATCGCGCAGGTCATTTGACTGGTGCATCGTTCCCTCGACCTATCGATCTCCCAGGAAAATTTAAATTTAACCATTGTCCAACAGCTAATAAATATTCTCTAACAGCTATGAGCAGGAGCTCCGTCACGAGCGTACCACATGTGTTCACGGATAGCTAGTGGCGTGTCTTCAAGCAATATTGGGAGTTGCTCATTTAAAAATCTCAAATATTCGACTTCACCGAGATGCCGAGAAAGAATAAACAGACCAATAAGATAATCTTCTACGATTCCTGCCAATACATTTAAACTAAAATTATGTTGAAATTTGGATGTACAAACTTGGTGAGGATTTTTGTCAGACCATGAGTGAAACTGACGCTTAATCACCAAACAAAATACTGGATAAAATATTTCTGTTTTCCCTTGAAATGTTCATATACCATTGACAAAAATGTATCCTGTTAGGTAAATCCGCAGCAGTCAATTCCTACACAGGTTGTAGATGGTAAGGGTATAAAAGATTATCATTTACAATTTTCTAAATAGTAGTATGTGAAACGTTATACTGTGTCGCCAATTTTCTGGTACTAGTTTCAGAATTCTGATCTTGTAAATTGCCAAGGACAACTTCTTCAAGTTCTACATCGCGAATAAGACGTCTTCTGCCAGTACCTTCAGGACGAGGTTGAATGTGTCGGTTTCCTCGAAGTCTTCTTTCTACCGTCGCAAAAGTTTTTCTAGCAGGAACACGACGATTGGGATATCTGGCATGATAAAGTCGTACAGTAGCAGCATAGTTCTTGTAACATTTAAAAAGTACTTGCAACATATCGACATACTCGTCATTAGTATACATGATTTGCTATTTTATTCAATTCCAAAACTATTTAATATCTAGGATGCAGGTAAATCAATTTTTAACACATTAAATTAATACTTCAAAATTGCAACTTACGAGTATTATCAACTGACATTTATCTACTCGATTTTTTTATTTATTTAAGCAACTCGAACATTGGTATTCGTGGAGGTATAAATCCGTAACACTAATTTATGAAATTAAAAATATCTCCTCAACGGTTGGCTTTAGCCATTTTTAATAAGTATACCTTTTTTGTTTAAAAGAGTCGAATAGTTCATATTTTGTTACTAAAAGCCGTATACGGGGGTTGGCAAAAAAGTTACTACGTATTTAATGCATAACGTTGCCGGCAGAGGGCGCCTCGTACTCGACACTCAAAAATCATTATTATATTATTTTTCCCATCATTAAAAAATCTCTCTGTTGAAAATTTGAAACATTTCTGACTAAAATTATAGAAATTATTAAGGAAAAACCATTTTTTATTTTTCACCTTGACACCCTGTATCTTTTTTATTATGCGACTTGGGATATAGGTATGTTAGGTTAAATCGACTTATTTTCACCCAAGGAATCTCTGGTATCATTTGTGCCCNGAACGTAAACATGGCTCTGGTCGCTGGCGTAGTGAGTTTGGGGTTAAGTCTGTACCATTTAAACGAAATTTGCAGTGCTTTGCATATCCCGGCGGTCTCGGGTGAGGCGTATAATTATTACCTCGATGAGATTTTTGAGATTTATAACAATTCGTTGACGGATAGTGAGAAGAGTATGCAAAAGTCGTTTGAGGAAAAAATGTTACGCACTTCTACGCCTAAGAAAAATAAAAGTGTTGATTTCGATTACGAGACGAAGAAACATAATTTTCTTAAAGAACTCGAAAAAACCGCTGACGAAATTGATAAAATATCTAAATTGACCGTGAATCAGAAAGATGATTCCTTGTGGTATGAAGAGAGAAGAATGAGATTAACTGCCTCTAATTTCGGACGAATTTTCAAACTCTTAGATAAAACCGATCGGAGTAACGTAGTAAAGGAATTGCTACATTCAAATTTTACTGGTAACGTTTTTACAAGGTATGGAAACGAAAATGAAACTAACGCCATTAAAGACTTTGAAAAAATTATGGGACAATGCGTAGTCAGTTGCGGACTCATCATTCATCAAGACTACCCCTTTTTGGCAGCCTCGCCCGACGGGCTCATAGGAGACGATGCCCTCGTCGAAGTGAAATGCCCTTATAAGGCAAGAGATCTGACGCCGGAAGAGGCTATAAAACAAAAGCAGATACAATTCGCTGTTTTCGAAAACGGTTGCTTAACTTTGAAGAGGACCGATAAATATTACTATCAAGTGCAGGGGCAACTCTTCGTCACGGGGAGAAAGTATTGTTATTTTGTCGTTTGGACGCCATTGGGATTGCTGTACGAGAAGATCATGAAGGATCAGGAATGTTGGAATAAAATGTTTCCGAAACTGGAACAGTTTTATTTCGAGAATTTATTACCCGCTATTTTAAACGAGAAGTAGACAATTTCAATTAAAAAATTGATTCGATGTTTAACTAGTCTTTTATTATTTAATTTTCTCTCAATGCAGGATATAAAGCTTTGTATTGAATCGAAAGACATGTACTTGTACCAAAAAAAAGTTAAGTACAACTCAACTAACATTAACTTGTTTCAATCTTAATTTTCCATAATAATAAATAAAATGGAATTAAACGTTTCGTTACATTCATTAGTTTTAAGAGAATTCGAAACTTTGTTTTGTGTTAAAATCTATATAGACGTTTAAATATCTTCGAATATTATATTTAATATATCTGCAACTATTAAACTTAAACGCAGCAAAAGAATTAAAAGGGCAGAAAAATTTCCAAGCTTTTTTTTAGTGTTTTTTGAAAGGCTGTAATTTCGTGAATAATAGTCGTATGGTGAAAAAAAAGTTTCTGGTTTTGACATGAAAAATTTTTTTGAGGATCATTCGGCTCAATCAAAAGTATAATGCAAGGCAAACATTTTACAATTTTTTTTTTTTCAAAACTGCTCTGAAAAATTTTTTCTGGCTTAATCGATGCCAGGGTCATTTAGGATTATTCAACAGCTTTAATTTGTTTTTTTCTTCTATTTTCTGTGCGAGCTATTGAATGAAAAGTCACCATTTTTTTATGATCGTCGATATCTCATGAACAAATGATCCTACAGCGAACGGAAGGCAGGTGATAGAAACCTGAATCAATCTTCTTCAACGACTGCTTTGCAAATATTCCGAAAAGTACCAATATTTGTATGGTTTTTTTAGCTCAATATATGCCCATGAGGCCTGTAAATTTTGAAATCGATCGGTAGAGCATTTTTCTTTCCTGAATCGTCATTTTTATAAAAAATTTACGCAGCAGGTTTTTTGCTTAATTAATGATTTAGATGAAAGAATGTTTTTTGCTTTATTTTTCGCGTTAAATACTCTGAATACTGAGAAAAGAAAATCAAAATTTTGAAAAATTTAATTCAATTCTGAAAAAAAATCAATTTTTTATTTTTTTTTAATTTTTTTGCTTCCTCTTTTTTACAATTTTACATTTAATATTTCAAATGTAAAGAAAACAAAATTTTTAATTAAAAAAAAAAGTTTTGGAAAAGTCATCTTAATTATTAATTGATGTTTATTGAGCAACAAATCTGCTCTTTTAATTTTTTATAAAACTTGACGATTCAGGAAAGGAAACCGGTTCGACCAATCGATTTCAAAATTTACAGGCCTTATGGGCCTGTATTGAACTAAAAAAATACCTACAAACATTGGTACCTTTCTTAATAAGTAGTCGTTGATTTTCCAAAACGGCAGAAAAAGTATTTTTTTTGGCACTTTTCCAAGTTAATGCTGAGCATGAAAAAAAATTGGTTTTTTCAAACATAACAAAAGGTCTTTGAAGAGAATTGATTCAACTTTCGAAAACCCATAAACCAAATTGAAGCTGACGAATCAGGCCAAATGGTCTTGGCATTAAGCCAGAATAAAATTGTCTGAACTCACGTAGTTTTGAAAAGAAAATTGTAAAGTTTTTGCCTCACATTATTTCTTTTGATTGCGTCGAGAATGATGCTCAAACAAAATTTTTCAACTCAAGATTTCAAAACTAGAATCTTCAAGATTCTTTTCTTTTCTCGATACGACCATTATTCACAAAATTACAGCCTTTCAAAATCACTAAAAAAATTTGGAATTTTTTCTGCTCCTTTAATTTTTATTGCCGAGTGTACATAGGATTAATTTTGGGATACTACTTTTACAACATCACATAACAAAAATCATTCTTTAGGTAATTTAGATTAAAATTTAAAAAAATTAAAAATATGTTGAAGCTATCCCGTTTAAGAAAACACTACATTGTTTATTTTTGTTTTAATCAATAAGTATCTAGAAAACTACTGAATTTTGACAATCTAGGAGTATACACTCTTAAAAATTTTTTTAATGTGGATTACCACATGATATCCCAAAATTAAACTTCTCTGAACAATATATATATACACATACCTTATATACAAGGTGTTTCAAAAAAAGTTCCGCTAATTTCTAGGGTAAATAGAATATTAAAAAATAATGTTAGTTTGGTTAATAAACATGCGTCCGAAAATGCCTCCTTCAGAAGATACGGCTCTGTAAAAGGGGCCCCAAGAATTCTTTTTTTTTAAATTATCTCAGACGGTTTAAGATAGCTAAATGAAATTTAGACCACAAATAGGTTTGATTAGGTCTTGAAAGTTACTGCTGACAAACTTTTAATATTTTGTACAGGACCGTCCCTGGAGGGGGGGTGCCACTTATTTTGCCACCAAACTTTTTTTACGGGGACTTTTTTAATATTTTGGTAAAAAATAATATTTTTTTAACAATTTACCATAAAAAAGGTACTCTTGCTTAAAGTCAAAAAAATTACCGGTTTTGGAGTTATTTGAGGTTTTAACTTGTTTTACCTAAAATAAGAAAATAATTTGGTTTACTTTTATTAAGTAGGCTTAGACTGCAGATTTTTCTTGTTTGACAGATTGGTTTGACACATTGTTGTTGATAGTTTTTGTTTGTTTAACAATTAATGACGCTTTTAAAAACTTTGAAAATGAATATGTACACTAATAGTGACTATACCGATATGTTGTTAATATTAGGGGAATGTAATGGTATTGATAAAGCGGCGAAAAGAAGATATGCGGAAAATTTTCCAGGAAGAACTGTTCCAGATGCAAATACATTTTTGAATTTAGAGAGATGATGCCGTGATACTGGAACCTTTAAATCAAAAAAGGTAAATTCTGGAAGACCACAAGTGGCAAGAATTCCTCAAACAGAAGAAAATATTTTAAATGTAGTTGTTGCGGATCCTACGATAAGTGTAAGAAATGTGGCAAGGGCAAGTAACACAAGTATTTCTAGTGTACACCGTGTATTAAAAGAACAATTATTGCACCCATTTCACTACAGGCAAGTACAAGAATTATTGCCTGAAGCGAATTATTACAAGCAAGAAAAAGGCAGAGTCTTGATTTTTTACAAAATATTCTTTTCATCGATGAATCAACTTTTACTAGACAAGGTATGTTTAATAGTCATAACAGTCACTTCTGGGTCGATGAAAATCCAAAGGTTAAACGTATAAGGCATTATCAACATAATTTTAAGTTGAATGTTTGGGCTTCTACAATAGGCAACCGCCTTGTTGCCTACCATATTTTTGATGGAAATTTAAATGGTGATGTTTACTATGAATTTTTGGATAATCGTTTATTTCCGTTATTAGAAGATTTGCCTCTTGATCTAAGAAGAAATATGTTTTTTATGCATGATGGGGCCCCACCTCATTTTAGTTTACAAGTTAGAAGATGGCTTAACGAACATTTCCCAAATCGTTGGATTGGTCGGGGTGCCGATGCTCCTATCCACTGGCCACCACGGTCCCCTGACCTAAATCCCTTGGATTTTGTTGTGTGGAGTTTAGTTAAAGAAAAAGTATATTCCAGCGAAATAAATTCCATTGAAGAACTTCAAGCAAGAGTTGAAAATAATTTAAGAATGTTAATTCAAGAACCACAGCCACTTGAAAGAATTATGTTTTCCCTAGAAAAACGTTTAAGATTATGTATTCGGGAACATGGTGGACATTTCGAACATTTAATGTAAAAATCCATACCTACTTATTCAATATTTTTCTGTTTGTTCTGTGTTATTTGTTGTTTTTTTAATAGTTTCCTTTGTTTATTCTGTGTAAGTGTCATGCAATTAAAACCTCTTTTAAGCTCAAAATAATTTGCTCTAATTTATACTTGTTGTTTCTGAAACAGTCATTATTCCCTGCGTTTATTTATTATCATTATTTTATTTTTATTAATTCGGTCAGTATTACTTGCTAAAACCTCAAATAACTCCAAAACCGGTAATTTTTTTGACTTTAAGCAAGAGTACCTTTTTTATGGCAAATTGTTAAAAAAATATTATTTTTTACCAAAATATTAAAAATGTCCCCGTAAAAAAAGTTTGGGGGCAAAATAAGTGGCACCCCCCCCCCCCTCCAGGGACGGTCCTGTACAAAATATTAAAAGTTTGTCAGCAGTAACTTTCAAGACCTAATCAAACCTATTTGTGGTCTAAACATTTAGCTATCTCAAACCGTCTCAGAGATAATTAAAAAAAAAGAATTTTTGGGGCCCGTTTTACAAAGCCGTATCTTCTGAAGGAGGCATTTTCGGACACATGTTTATTAAATACACAGGGTGGTCCGAATTTTATGCAGGAAACTTCGAGGGTAGATAGATCTCTTTAAAATAGTAGGTGTTTACCTGATAAACATAGATCTGGAACGGCCTCGTTTTAGAGAAGTTGTTAAAGAAAAATGATTTTTTGCTTATATCTCCGGAATCTATCAACCGATTTCAATAAAATTTAGTACAGATAATGTATGATAGTAGGCCTTGTATTTCCTAAAATATGAGCTCTAAATATTCAACCAGTGGTGTACAACTGGATAGGGTCACCCCTTTTTTATAAAAAAAACCTACGCCACTGTATTTTTTACACGCTATTGTAACGGATTTATATTATGTTGCACAAAATACGTAAAAAAGGTAACTTGAATTTTTTCCCTAAAGTTCACCGTTCTCGAATTATTCATACCAACACAATCCCCTTGTAGCAGACACTTCTAACCATAATATTATAAGAATATTTATGTTTATGCTTAAAAGTGCAATTTGTAAGCATATCAACAAAATTCTTTACACTCGTCGCTTTCATCTTTTTGGATTAAAACGATATTTGGAAAATCACGACGGAGTAATGAAAGACAGAAATGAAATTTTAAGAGTATTTGACGACGATGTTTGGCTGAGCACACGAAGAACGTCTCGGCAATTTGGGGTGAGTAAATCGAAAATTTGAAAAGTTCTACATAAGGATGGCAGAAATCCGTACCTGTGCAAAATTTACTTCCGGGAGCTGCAGAGAGACGCCTGAATATTTATCAGAATTCTTACTAGAAATACTTTGGACCGATGAGGCTGCGTTCACAAAGCGAGGGGTAGTGAATTTTCACAATTTGCATATTTGGTCACAAGAAAATCCTCATGAAATTCGGACAAAATCTTTTCAACACGAATTTTCTGTGAAAGTATGGCTCGGAATAATTCGCAATAAAGTATGTGGACCTTTCCTCTTGCCACCCCATTTAAATTCCCAGCCATTTCTAAACCGTCTATTTGAATTATTAGAGGATGTTCCATTAAATATACAACAAAATACTGGATACAAATGGATGGTGCTCCTTGAGGAGAATAATACAATATGGGGTGATGGATAGGCAGAAGACCAAATACCAATGTCAACCATAATGTTGGAGAGGGTCCAGTGTCTCGGCCAGCCAGATCGCCAGATCTAAACCCCCTGGATTTCTATGTTTGGGGTTACCTATCTGAAAAGTAAAGTTTACTCCAGTAGATACTAGACTACAACTACTGTAGCGAATAGAACGCAGGTGTAATGAATTAAAAAAAAAACACCACGTTAGCTTCAATTAGTCTTCAAGATGTCAGAAATGTATGAATGTGGGTGGTTCGCATTTTGAACAATTGCTGTAAATACGTAACGTTAATTTTGTTTCCTGTTTAGTTGTTGTTTCTTGGTAAATGTATTTTTATTATTATTTTGATAAATTATTATTGTTTGTAAAGATTAGGCCTCCAGGGAAAACTAAAATACATCAGGAACACTACCTCACAGGTGATATGGAAAGAATTTTGTTGATGTGCTTACAAATTATACTTACTTTTAAGCATAAACATAAATATGCTTGTAACGTTATGGTTTGAAGTGTCTACCACAAGGGGATTGTATTGGTATGAATAACTTGAAAATGGTGAATCTTAGGGAAAAAATTCAAGTTACCTTTTTTACATAGTTAGTGCATTAGAATATAAATCCGTTACAATAACTTGTAAACACTACAATGGCGTAGGTTTTTATCAAAGGGCATTCGATAGAGTTTTTAAATACGAAGCTTTTGACACGTGAACGTCAATATTGATGCATTTTTATTCTGGGAAGCCCACTATGCCCGTTGACGTGAAACGCCCGATATGTATATGTATATGTATATATATTGTAATGATTGTGTATGTGTGTATAGTCTTGTATGTTTTATGTGTTAGCGCCAAAATTAAAATTTATGTGTTTTGATATTAATTTTGTTTAGATTGGTGTATTATGTGTTGTATATCTTTGCCCTATCTAGCTTGAGACTCTATCTCTGTAGTCGGTTCCAAGTGTTAGCAAAAACCACACCAAGCACAGCTATAAAACAAAGGTTTAGTAATAAATGTATTTATTAACAAAATTTCTATATATGTCAAAACTTGTCACTCTATTTCTTAAATACACTAGTTAATATATTTTGAAGTATGTCACAATATTTCTAAATCTTTATATAAGAAGTTATATTGATGATCTCGTCAAGTTAAATTTCANCTAGTCAGAGTTCGTGCCTAACCTCAAAAAAGTAGCGCAAATTGCTAAGATTACACTTTTCTACGTTTAGAAATGACGTGTAACCAACATATCTTTATATTTTTGGGATCACTGAATCGAATTCCTACATCCGTTTGAACCCAACTAATCACTAGTCGTACCTAACCTCAAAAAATATTCGAAATCACTAAAATGACACTTTTCCTGGTTGAGTTATAAAGTCTCATCACAATATCACTAAAATCGCTTATAATCTATTACAGTTAACTAAAGATGATTATTATATCCGATTGATCTGTTATTTACAAAAGTTACCCCCAAGCCGTATCACTTCTCTAACCCTCTCGTGGTAGTTCCAATATGGCGCCTGAAGATACACATAAAAAACACGAAATATTGGATAGCATCACTCAAACGCTACTATCTTTCAAAAAGTCTCTGGTGCGCTGACACTTTGATTAGGGTTTTGATCAAATCATTTTAATTTCTGAGTTCGTTGACTGAATCCACATACTGAAATAAATTTCGAAATAGTATTTGCCGAATCGATTAAGGCTTACATAAGAATTATCCCGTCCTTTCAGTACTTTCGATATTTTTAAATTCAACAGGTTAAACAATATACAGGGTGTACCATTGAAAACTTTGCACCCGGTTTATTTTGAACTACGTTCCAATATATTAAAATTGCCGCGACACGTCCATTTTGTTTTCGAGGGGGACACATTTTAGCGTTAAATACAGACTCGCCAGAACAACCCCCCTCGCGGGGGCACATTCGACTTTAGAATCTTAAATGGCACTCTAGGTCGAGTGACACCTCATTCAAAACTGTTTTTAACTCTGGTTGTCATCATGTAATTTTTTTCAACAAAACTGTCTTTTATTTCTAAGCATAAGTAATTTTTTTTTCAACAACAGATGAACTAAAATTGAAAAAAATTACATGATGACAACTAGAATTAAAAACACTTTCGAATGAGGTGTCACTCGACCTAGAGTGCCATTTAAGATTCTAAAATTGAATGCGCCCCCGCGAAGGGGGTTGTTCTGGCGAGTCTGTATTTAACGCTAAAATGTGTCCCACTCGAAAACAAAATGGACGTGTCGCGGCAATTTTAATATTTTGGAACGTAGTTCAAAATAAACCGGGTGCAAAGTTTTCAATGGTACACCCTATACGCTTCTTGTGTTTAATCGGGTTGAGGCCGTTATCATGGCTAAGACATAAAGTCTGTATTACCTTTTCTTTAGTATTATATGCAGAATTTCTAAAAGGATTTGTTCCTTTTATAGGGAACATACCTTTCATCATATTACAAGCTTATTTGGAAAAAAACATAAAAATATGGTGGTCGCACTATTATAGCTTTTGAGGTTAGGTACGACTAATGACTAGTTGGGTTCAAACGAATGTAGGAATTCGATTCAGTGACCCCAAAAATATAAAGATATGTTGGTTACACTTAATTCCTAAACGTAGAAAAGTGTAATCTTAGCAATTTGCGCTACTTTTTGAGGTTAGGCACGAACTCTGAGTAGTTGAAGTTATATTGATATCAGAATTGGTTTCAGCGATCCCGAAAACATAAATTGTGGTGGTTAGACTGGTTACTCATCGTAGAAACGTATTATTTCAAAGATTTGAAGTATTTAAGGTTAGGACGAACAGTGACCAGATGGTGTTTAATGAATATTGAATTCGAAATCAGCAACCCCAAAAACGTATAGATATGGTGATTCAGTCTACAATGCAGTATTTTTATGTTTTTTATCTATCAATATTGCTCATTAAACAGAATTTTCCATGATTGCGGACGCCATATTGGAACCGCCATGATGTTTTTTTAAAATCACCAGACGGCA